>NC_056735.1:168245962-168545962 GCF_019279795.1 Protopterus annectens | reverse complement strand
AAGATATCATCAGCATATAGTACTGTGACACGTTGTGGAAGGTCAGTGGCTATATCATTAACAAAGGGAGAAATAGTGACCTTAATACGGATCATTGTGGCACTCCTTTATTGACTGAATCTTGCATGGATAAACAGTTTCCCATGCATACCTGAAAGTTAGATTTTGGAGATAGCTTTTGAACCAAGTCAAATCAACATTAAATTTATTAAGTTTAGGTCAGTGGCTATATCATTAATGAAGAGAGAAATAGTGACCATAATACAGATCATTGTGGCACTCCTTTATTGACTGAATCTTGCATGGATAAACAATTTCCCATGCATACCTGAATGTTAGATTTTGGAGATAGCTTTTGAACCAAGTCAAATCAACAATTAAATTTATTAAGTTTATAGAAAAGTAAGTTATTCAACCCAAAGTTAAATTTACTGAGTTTATAGAGAAGTAAATTGGGCAGCCACGGTGGTGCAGCAGTTAGCATTGTCGCCTCACAGCAAGAGGTTCTCTGGTTCGATTCTTGGCTGGGGTGCCTTCTGTATGGAGATTGCATGTCCTCCCTGTGGTCGCGTGGGTTTTCTCCGGGTGCTCTGGTTTCCTCCCAAAGACATGCAGTAGGTGGATTGGACACTCTAAATTGGCCGTAGGTGTGATTGTGTGCATGTGTGTGCCTTCTGTGGAAGGTTGGGCACCAGGCTGGCAACTCAACACTGTAAAACTCCACTGCCAATCATGAGGGACAGATGATCCACTGTGGTGACCCCTAACTGGGAAAAGCCAAAAGAAGAATAGAGAAGTAAATTATAATTAACTGCTTTGAAAGTTCTTGTCATATCAATAAACAGTCCCACATTTATTTTTTGAATCATTCAACTTATTAAAAGGGTGTCTGTGGCTGAGTACAAGGCTGTCATTGTACAGTAGGATTTCTAAACCTGTGCTGTTTGACACAGGGAAGTCCATATTTATCTATATGTTTCCAGATTTGCATATATATTAGCTTTTCAAAGATTGTTATTATAGGGCACAGGTTGGCTATAGGCCTCTAACTACTGCATTCTTTGGGCTGGATTTTTGAGGGGTGGTATGATATATATGCATGTTTAAAGTCAGTGGGAAAAGTAGAGTCTGTCAGTGAGAGGTTGAGAATGTGTGTGAATGACTTAGCTGTGTGGGGTGCTGACATTCTTAAGAATGAGAGGTGAAGTCTGAATAGCTTAGAGTCTGTATTGTAATCTAAGTTATGAAGGTCTTTTTTGGTTTCTTTATGAGTAAGATGTTTGAAGTGGAAAATTGGACTATAAACTGTTAAAATGTATAGTTGGGAAGACTGGAGTTGGGAGTCTTGTGTTGCACTGATAACTGGTGTGGCAGTTTGGGTTTGGTTAAACTCTTTGGTTAGGTTTTGAATAGTATCTGTTAGACCATTTCTATAGTCATTAGAACATTTTTGGAAGTCTGTTAAAGTAAGGTCAAATTGCTTGGGATTAGTAATATTACCGGTTAATGATTTTAGTTCTTTCCAAAAATGTTTTGCGTTTGATGTTAGTAAGAATTGTTTGTTCCTAAAGAATATTGCCTTTACTATGTTAGTGGCAAGCGTTTTCTTTAGACTATTGTATTTTCCTTTTAGTTCTATGTTAATAAATTGCTGCTTCCTCTCTTTCCAGGCTGAGTTCTTAGACTTGAGTAGTTTTTTATCTCAGCTGTCACACAGCACATTTTTTGCCTCTTAACGTACACACACACACACACACACACACACACACACACACACACACACACACACACACAGTATTGTTTTTTTTCTGAAAAGTCCATATTCCCAAGCACTGATACAATTTTAGCGCAATTTGTATTGCTTTTTTAAAAGAAAAGACTGCTCTTTCTATCCCACTCTATTTTAGCTCCAGGAAGTCTCTCATTGGCTGCTTTATGTTTGCACCAATGATGAAACCAGAGTAAAGCAGAGCAGTCGAGCTAGCATGCCTGATTAGATCAGGGTAGTCAGGGATGGATAGTTTCTTTCTTTTTTTTTTTTTTTTTGCTTACTCCTGAAGCTAACAGTGGTCATGTTTGGCAGGTGCTGATGGTGTGAGAGTGCAGTATCAGCATTTGTTAATGAAATGCAGCCACCGAATTTGCAGTCACAGCTGAAGTGCTGAAATGCTCAAAGTGTGATCATTTGACAATAGCAAGATGCCTTTTTTTAAACTGCATTTATAAAACATTTTAAACAAACATCATAACAAAAGAAGGTACACTAAGCATTAACATCAACCTCTTATCTAACTATATAAACAGTAATGTAGAAAACAGAAACTCGTGTGGGGGATGATCAGTAAGAGTTCACATCTCAGACCTGAAATCAACAATTTTCATAAACACCAGTTGTCTGCTTCATTGGTCATTACACCCGAGAGGCCCCATCTTATCAAAAATAGACTTCCATTCTTATGATAGTACCATCTGCTGCCCATTCCCTTTAAAGGAGTAACCTGTATATGCCAAATATTTACTAAGCATAAGATTTAACTGAGTTAGTGATGGTCCATGTTTAGATTTCTAACATTTGGAGCAACATATTTTGTAATGTCAGTCAATACCAACATACTTTTAAATACTTTGTCTCCACTAGACCCCCTCCTGGGTTAATTCCAAAAATCCAAAATGGCCAATCCAACTATTATTCCATACTGACTATCTCTTTCCGCAAGTGAATAAGGTGTACCCAGTATCCCTGTATACTCTTGTAAGCCCAAAACATGTGCAAATTATCAGCTTCTGATTGCCCACATCTCCAACATTGACTGCTACTCCATATACCCATGACTTGTTGTCTCTTAGGGGGTGAGATACCACCTTGATATCAACCTCACTCACTGTTATTTGTACTTTGGCCAGCTACCCATTTTCTTTGGGGCATTCCAAATTTTTCCCATTCCTTCTCCAAAAAAAATTACCACCTCTTGGTGTTTTCTTCTCCCTATCAGTCTTCTTCATGTCTATTCTTGTGGTTCCTAAAGATCCTTATATATATATATATATATATATATATATATATATATATATATATATAGGACCAGTCTTACCTTTTGATACATGCTTTCACTTTTGCCAAGGCAAAATGATTAGGTCCCCTTCCCTTCTGTCTAATATTCATTTTCCATATATGATTTGGTTGAAAATAAGTAAAATATTTATTTTCTCCAATCTTATACATCTTCATAAGGGAGACAAAAATCTAATAGAAAGGAATCCTGCAAACTTCATCAAATTGCAGCCACATAGTAAAACCTTGCCAAAAATAACTTGCCTTACTTGACTCTTTTATCAAGTTAATTATCTTTGGATGTGTCTACATATTATTATCCAGCCTTACCTCTCCATTTCCAAACTCCCCACTTCTTTACACTCTGTAAACATTTCTCATATCCATTTTCATGGTATATTCGACACAGTGCCTTCCTTATCATTAACATGTTCCTCCAGTACTTGCATACTATGAGAAATTCATCTCACCAGCTGATCCAATTTAAATGTTATACCATACACTTTAATAAATGGCAGCCCCACCCCCATATACTTTTGGAATATAAAGCCATTTCAGTGGAAAATTCCTGGCCCATTCCCATAAAACACCCTTGATAATAATATCCCACAGCTCTTAGATAACTGGGTGTCAAACTGGTACAGGCAGGTTCCTCAGATAACAGAGATAATATGTGGCATAATTATTTCCTGATCTGCTTGTATTCTCCATATTAACATCAAGAAAACCTTTACTTTAGATGCCAATGCTCGCCACTTCTCTAAACATTGATTAAGATTGCCTTCTTTAGTTGATTGATTTGTTTACTTACAAATACAATTATGTAGTTAGTGCTCTTTGCAGGATCTCTTCTCTGACCAGAGGAAAAACAACCTCTCCACACTTTACTATTACTGTTGATGGTAGATTTAATTGTAACCCATAGATACCTTAGGTAAAAACAATGCAAGAAATCCAAAAGCACATCTTAAAAAACAAATAAAACTTTAATTGTACAAGTAGGTAAGGCCTTTCATGTCTCAAAAGATACGTCATCAGACCATAATAAATATAGCACAAACACACTGCTTAAATACATAACTTGAAACAAAGTAACTGCCGAAGCTATTTAAGCAGGTCACATGACTTCCGATGTGGTTTTAAAGGTACAGTCTTATTCAGACAGTATCCCTTATCTGCATGAAGCAAAATAATCCATTTAATTTCACATTCCTGTATTATTAGTAAGATCTCCCATTCTTGTACTCTCTGAAATCAGCGGCAGCACTAAAAAAGAAAAAGTATGACCAGAACCTTGACAAAAAATATACTTAGCTAGTGTAGTATTCCTATCTATTTTATGAATTTCATAAAGATGTTCACGTATACATTCACGAAGGGAAACAGAGGAAGGAATTTGTAATGAGATGGATTATTTTGCTTCAAGCAGATAAGGGATGTAGTCTGAATGAGACTATACCTTTAAAATTACATCTGAAGTCACATGAAAGCACTTACCTACTTGTACAATTAAAGTTTTGTTTTTTAAGCTGTGCTTTTGGATTTCTCTGCATTTTTTTTTTCCTTTGATTGTTTTTGCTACCTTGGTGGAATCTGTATACCTGCACCTGGTGATTTTTTTGCTGCTGTTGTAATCCAGATGCCTTCCCAAAATTCTTAAAAATACCTAAAATCCCCTCTATAGCCATGTGCAGATTTGAACTCATTTGTACACAGCCATCTGGAACATCTGGAACTGGCTAACAATGTCCTCTTTTGACCACCTTAATTGTAAACATGCACTTATTTGAAATGCTAATTCTTCCATCACCAGGAGGAATAGGCCATGGTAGAAGGCAACCTTGTCTGATGCCCTTTTCGATTACTTCTACTTTAGATAATCCCCCATACTATAGCAAGATGCTTGTTATGTTTGTAGCAGGCAGATTGCTACAGTTTCAAGAACAGGGGCCTTTTTTGGTTTTCAAAGTGAAGACCTTAAAGTGGAAGGTAGCATCAATATTGCAGTCAAAGTGCAGTCCCCCACCTTTAGGTGCAGGGCCCTATTGCACACAGTCAGCTCAACTGGTCTAATGGGGTCTTAAGTATCACATACTTAATTTGTTGTGTAATTAAGTTTGTAGTAGGACTAGTTTCTGTACAATGTTGAGAATTTTTGTTATTAATCTCTCTCTGTTATTGTCAACTTGCTTATTAGCTGTGATGTTTAAAAAGGCTTTTGGTGCAGCTCACCTACCTGTTGATCAAATAAATAAACATATTATTGAAAACTTGAAATTCATATTTAACTTGTTATAACAGAAGAAAACTGACATCCCCTGCATTATACTGATGTTCAAATTAATCATACGCCTGTGTGAACAATATGACACTTGGCTATGCTTCTTATTATATCATACCTCAAAATATCCATTAATTCAAACTCCAGTGCTACTAACGTCATACTATAGTGACTAAAAATGAATGCATAAGCTAAACAGCTTTTAAGGACTACCACAATGTCAGTCTGCGAAAAGTACACAGTATTCATTGTGGTGAAATAGATGACTTCAGAGGCTGGTATCTGTGATGTGCCTGGTGTGTGGGAGCTAAACTGATGTAATTGCTTTAATATAATACTGACTAGCATTTATAAAATGGGTTAGATAGCCTGCAACAGAAATTTTAACATGTGTTGATAAGATAAGCTTGTCTGGCGCTTGCAGTCATTTGGATAGCTGAGAAGTCAAGCCTTCCCAGCAAAAACGTGTAAAGAACTGTTAAATTAATTTTGACATAAACACTAAGAAAAGCCAAATTCAGTTTTGAGTTAAGAGCTGTGGATTCAGCCTGCAATCTCTAAATTATACATGGTTAAAGAGATGTGTATTAAAACAGTTATCATGTCCAAAAAAGAGAACTTGTTGGTCACATTGCAGGAATCAGTAGTAATGATGTTGCATTATGGTTTCTGTGGGTGGGAGTACAAGGGGCCAGCAAACACATATTACAAAAGGTCAAGAAATAACTGGATGCAGACAAATATAAGATGATAAAACACTAAGGCAAAATGTTGACATTCCAGTCCATGGCTGTTAAACTTTTTAAAAGGTAATTATGACCTACAGGACAAGCTGGCAATATGGAAATTGGACTTAACAGGTCCAGCATCATATAACCGAATATGCAGTAATGGGGAGTCTTAAGGCCTTAGCTAACGACCCTGTAATTTGACCCAGTAGTGGTGCAGTGGTGCAGTAGTTAGTGTGATTGGGTCTCCAGAGTGGGTTAGCATGCTGCATCATAGTGATTGGTTGCATCACCGTGAGTGTTGTCTACTGGGGAGACTTCAGCACAGATTTTTACATAGCTTCTGTCTGCCTGCTTGGGTTTCTATCAGGTACTCCCGTGTTTTTCTTCCACATTCCAAAGAAGTACTATAAATGAATTGATGTTCATTTGATTTGTAAGTAACTGTGTGTGTGTGTGTGTGTGTGTGTGTGTGTGTGTGTGTGTGTGTGTGTGTGTGTGTGTGTGTGTGTGTGTGTGTGTGTGTCTGTGTATCTTGTAATGGGCTTACATCTTGTCCAGGAGTAATTTCTCTGTCTTGTGACTACTGAGTCCCTCCCAGTGAAAGTGAGCAAGATTAAGCTGGATAGTCAAAGAGTGAAATAAATTAATAAGGGTCTTTCACATAAAGCCCCCTGGCAAATGCAATGGAGTCTCCATATTTATCAAAAAGCACAATATCTCCTGTCAGATCCCTAGGGACTCACAAACTGAACTCACTGAATTACAAATCACTCTAGGTAACATTAAATATAAACTAACAGCTTGTTATAGAACATCCACTTTGTCTCCTGATAACCATGTACAATTCCTTTGTGCTCTAAATGATCTCCCTATTAGCAAAATTTATTTTATTTTATTTATTTGCCATTTGTTAACCGGGAAAGTCCATTGGGCCAGAATCACCCCGTTTTCAATGGAGGCCCAGGGAGAAAAGCTCCAAGTACATATATACAGAAATGATAGTAGCATAAATCATATCAACTAATAGCAGCATAAATCACATAAGGTTACTACAGGGTAATTATGAAAATAACAATAAGTAGAAATCATTAAAAACAGAAATTTACAGAAATAATAGCAACATAAGTCGCATCAACTAATAGCGGCATAAATTAAGTCAAGGTTAATACAGGTTAATTTTGAAAATAATCAGCAGAAGTCATTAAAAACATACAGACGTAATAGCATTATAGATCTTCAGTAGTTAATTGCAAACATACAGAAACAGCATCATAGATCAGAACAATATTAATACAGGTAAATGTAAAGATAATTAGGAGAAGTTATCGCAGACAATTATACTAGACAGAAAAAAACAGGACTGTGTGGCATGGCATAATAGGACTGAGTGGCATATCAAGATTGTAGGATTATGGTCTGTTAAGCAATTGGATTACTGTGTGGGAGATAGCCTATAGTGTTGGCGTGTCACTGTGGCAATTCAAGTAAGGAATAAAAGGAAGGAGGGGTGGGAACACGAGCACTTCCCATTTAGAAGAGAGAAAAGAGTGGAGTAACATCTTAAAGGTTGAGAGGTTCTGGGCAGTTTGAATATGAGAAGGAAGAGAGTTCCATTTCCGTGCAAGGGAAAAAGATAGGAGACATCGGCCTGGAGTGCGCAATGGCTTGTACACTTCAAGTAGGTTCTGATTGTTATACCTTAGTGATGGGTCTAGAATGTGCATGGTAAGGGTGGAGGAGAGAGATGGGCATTGAGAAGGTCTGAAGATGAGTTTATGGATAGTAGAGAAGTTGGGAAGCTGTAGCCAGTTTAGGGAGTGTAAGGAGTAACAATGGTGACAGGAAGATTTGGGACTTGTAGTATACTTTGAGATTTTATTGTAACTGGATGACAGTTTAGATTTGAGGGTGGCTTGTAGACTAGTAAGGATAGGAGCTCCATACGAGAGAGAGGGGAGGAGGTGAATGGTAGAGAGGGTACATTTTGTAGAGAAGGTTAGATAGTGATTGTGGTGGTAAAGCATGCCGAGTTTCTGGTGAGTTTTCTTAATGTTAGTCTGAAGGTGAATGTCAAACTTTAGTTGTTCATCAATAAGGACTCCTAGAAGCTTGGTATGGGGAACTATTTCAATCTGAGTCTTATTACGGCATGTTATAGAGAAGGAGTTTTTGTCTATTTTGGTGGTTTCAGTTGGGGTGAATAGCATGATTTTGGTTTTGGATGCATTGAGAGCTAGGTGATTGTTTAGCATCCAATCCTCAGTGTTGTTAAAGGCAGCTTGAGTTTCTTGTAAGAGTGTGGGAAGAGATTTGGAAGAGCAGATGATAGTAGAGTTATCAGGGTATTGGACAAGTTTAGCATTTGGGATGCAAAGATGGAAGTCATTTATAAAGATACTGAAGAGTAAAGGGCCAAGTGTGGAGCCTTGGGGGATGCTGGTAGGGGTGTTTTGGTAGAGTGAGGTACAGTTATTCTATTTAATGGCCTATTGCCTATTGGAGAGATAACTAAGCTCTCTTATTTTGTGTTGTAACTACCCTTCAATAAACTGGGACAGCTATATCTCCAATGTAGGATTAGTCCAAATATTTATAGACTTAATGAACAAAAATTCCCTTGAGCAGTTGGTAAATAAACCTACTAGAGGGCATAGCATTCTTGACTTGATTCTTACAAAAATAGCCACCTCTTACACTGCTCCTCTGGTAATTCTTTCCCTAGTGATGTCTGGCCAAAAACTTGTAACCTTCTCTTTTAAACTCCCACACTTTCCTACAGCAAACCTCGCTGAATTTAAGGATTGCATACTTTCCAATAGTAACCTACTATGAGACAAAATATCAGCATTTACATGAGGCTTGATCTCCATTTACTTTAATATGGCAGCAAGCTTCACTAAGGGATTCTACATGTTTTATAAAAAACGCACAGAGCTAGCAGTCCCTACCAGAACCACATATTGTGGAAAATTCAAAACCAAGCCTTCCTGGAGGTCCGCTACCTTAAATATTCTATACACTAAAAAAGAGAAACTCTGTAAATTATGCAGAGGATCCAAAGCCCATCTTCTAAAGGATAATATCAAAAACATTAAAAAAATTAATAATACTATCAGGTCTAGTAGCACTATTACAAGACTAAAACCAAGTCTTACATTGCCTAGAACTTATTCACAAGAGAATGTCTTATTCTTATCCAACTAACATTGCAATATTAATGCAAAAAACTTTAGTGTGAACTTTAATGAGACTTTGCTTCAAAGCTCCGAAATATCTAAATCTCTTACTCCCCAGTTATCCCTAAAAATCATTTACTGAAAGTGCTAAAGAAGTCCAAAAATACTTCCTCAATAGGTCTGACAATATCCCTGGTTGCATAATTAATAGTGTTAGACATGCTCTTGCAGATACAACAGTCAAATTGTTTAATTTAAGTTAAGCTACTGGTTTTGTCTTGGATGAGTGACACACAGCAAAGATGATTTTCTTCCATAAGGGTGGTATTACAGGAGACCCAGGTTATTATAGACCTTTTAACCTTGCAAGCCTCATCTGCAAAAGCCATAGAACATATTATCACTGACCTCATAAACTGTTATATCAAGAATCTTATTAGACAATTGACCCACAGTGGTTTGGTTTTGTGAAGTATGTATCCTGTCTATTCATCTAGAAAATTTCTTTGAAAGGGTTACAGAGGCTGCAGATAGTGACCATGTTGTGCATGCATTATATCTTGATCTTGTTAAAGTCTTTGACACCATTCTCCAAGCTGGCATTATACAAAAGCAACATTTTTAAAAAATCAACCCATATATGGTAACATGGATAGCAAACTGGCTAAAAGGGAGAATCTATTCTGTGAAAGTTGCAGGTGACTCATCAGAAAGTATGAAAGTGTCCAGTAGTGCCCCTAAGGGATCAGTGCTGGGACCTTTCCTTTAGGTATTTATTTCTCAGATCTTCTACCAGAGGGCCAATACCTATGGTTAACAAAGTCTGCAAACTGAGGATTGTTGTTAAGTCACTCTATGACACCCAATTCCTCCAGAATGAAATCTCCTTGGTAAACTCATGCTGTATAAAAAATGGGATAAAACTAAATGCTAAAACATGTAGTATCATCTCTTTTGGTAGACAGCCACTGCTTTCATTATACTTTAAGACAATGAGATTGGTCCAGTTTGATATAAAGCAGGCATTCAACATGGTAGACTATGTTGTTTTATTTAAAGTCCTTCAGAACAGGAAATGGAGGGAATGCCTTCTTAAATTGGATAAGAAACCGTTAAACCACACCTTCATTTAAAGTTCTTGTTACTAGAGGGGAAAAAACTGCAAGAAAAACTGAGCCAAGCTGGGGTTTTCACTGTATGATACCTTAAACCTCCTGAAATAGAGGCTCATGGGATATATGCAAATGACCCTTTAAGGACATTAAGTATTTCAGCTGCGTGGCTTCTAAATGCCCATGACTTTCTACTTTTTAAGTATTTATGGATACATTCAGGCCACTAAAACCAAACCAAACTAGCTGTGGACATGCATGTTTTGTCCTTGTTATTGACCTCATCAGCACAAGTAGATTGTTTGGGTATACTTTAGAAACAAAGAGTCTTCAAACCCAGCTAATGTCCATAAAGATTACTGTGCCTGCAAAATATCCCAACTAACATCCAATCTAAGGGGGAAAAAGTCACACAGACAAATGATTCCATAAAAAACTGCAAAAAAAACCAAAAAAAAACCAGAAGAGCTAGAGTTTTCACTATGTGATACCTTAAACCTCCTAAAATAGAGGCCCACGGGATATATGCAAATAACCCCTTAAGGACATTAAGTGTTTCAGCTATGTGTCTTCTAAATGCCCAATAATTTTGACTATTTAATTCTATATGGATACATTCAGGTTCATAGAGCATAACACTACAACCTGTGGACATGCATGTTTCGGCCTTCTTGTTGATCTCATCAGCCCAGCATAAGTGGATTGTTTGGCTATACTTTAGACACAAACAGTCATGGCTTTTAAATGCCCATAGCTGTCTTGTTAACAGAGGTTTAACAGAACCAGTGGTAATATGCAAGGGACTATGCAGGGGTGTGCCCTGTTTTCAGTTTTTTTTTGTGTGTGTTTGACATGAAGGAACTTGCAGTTCAGATTAGAGAAGCTCTCCAGATTCAGCATAACCTGGATGTGATGTTTATTCCCTTTTATCTTTTTGCAGATGACTGAGTCCTGATGAGTAATAATCTGCCTAATATGCTTGACAAAGATTTAAACATTTTTACCCTATTTGGTGATTCCTCAGGTATGATGTGTAACCTCTCCAAGTCAGCAGTGCTTCAGTGTGGGGAATTAGAATATGAGTTAGACATTTGGGGAATTTCAGTAGTGAAGATTTCCAAATACTTTCATCTAATGGTATGATAAGCAGGAAGGCCTCATATTTTGCATGTAGTTAGGAATAACCCAATTTTATTGCAAGACCTCAGCCTAGCATATTTGCAAGATCTTATAAACACCTCTGTATTTGGAGATAATGGAAGAAAGATTTCTACTTACTATAGGTGTCATGGCGGGTGGATTCTTCCCTACTTAGCAGGGTATGTGCTCATTTATAGATTAACCATGTTTATCTGTAGGAGATGTAGGGTGGAGGTAGATGGTCCTAGTCAGGCAACAGACCCAGGTAGTTGTCCTGTAAAGTGGCACAGAAACAGATTTGGCAGTTGTGTAAAGAGAGTACAGAGATAGGTAGCCTCGTATAGGGCTGTTGGCTCATGAATGATATTTGGCATCACACTAAAATTAAGGACATAATAGGTAAAACTGTCATGGAGAGCTTGTTGAGGAAAGGGTTATAAGACTGGGACCAACTTATTGATATCTGGATGATTTCTGGAATTAAACGTTTCTCAAGGTTATGTGATAAATTTCATCTTAATGACCAGGACTGGCAAAATCACATGCAGATTGGCCGAGTGTGGTCCAAGACCATTTGCTCAGGTGAAAGGACTAATAAGATATTCCCATGGAAAAGTGGTAATAATGTGAAGTCAGGCAAAGCTAGGTTAATCTATAAAGGTATCTCGAGTAATAGAGCAGAAACATTGAAGCACCTGATGGTGAGAAGATGGAAGGCTCAAGAAAATGTTCAGCTGACTAAGGCAGAAATAGATCCTTCTGGAATTCATTAAATAAGCTTTGACAATGGCCCAGACACTGAAATCAGCAGATGAGACTATTCTATGAAAGGTACCTCACCCTGAGTAGTTTATTTTGTGAGTAAATGAGCAGATGAAAAGAGACAGTGGGCAAGAGAAAACTGAAAATGTGCATAAGTTCTGGGAATGTCTCCATGTACAGTAATATTAGGCTTACCTGACTGAAACTTTAAATGGCATTTACATGGTCAATATTTGGTTAGATTGGAAATTCTAGATTTTTGGTATTATCCCTCCCATGAATTTATGGATAATCCTAATGCCTGTGGTTTGTAGGGTTCTGACTAGCTAACATTATCAAGCTGTTGTATGCTAGTCAATGAAAGTAAAAAAGGAAACCTTCATTATAAGTTGTTGATTACTTTGTACACAAAAAGTTAGACAATATTATGTATGTTTTAAAGGTACTGGCCTCTGGTTTAGTATTCCAATGGAATAGAAGACATTATTTGATAGCCTTGGGGGTTTCAGACTAATGGGATGTTTTCTGAAAGTGTAAGTCTTTTATAAGGATGTTAGGTCTTTTGCATTGGTTAAATTTTTCATCTGTAAGCTGATTATATACAATGTATATAGTTTGTTGATAATATTTCTTTGTTTAATTCTCATGTTACTTGTTAAAGTATATGCACATTTTTGTTATATTGTGCCTTTTTATGTTTTCTTGTTTCAAAATAAAGAAAATGTAGTTAGAAAAGTCACTTAAGGACACTGAGATGCTGTGGTGGGAATTTAGAAAGATTATCTCCACCTCCACTAATTGCAAAGCTCCATTTCAGAGTCATTGTAAAGTTGCACAGAGAAACACGTTATTAGTGGCTCATTACCATGTCTCTGTATCAAACTGTGCTCTGTCAGACATGACCATGCCCATGTTCTTCCTACCAGCTCACACATCATGACAGCATGGGTGTCCCTCTACAAACACACACATGCGCGCACACACACACACACACACACACACACACACACACACACACACACACACACACACACACACACACACACACACACATGCATGCACTTACAAACATGGGTGCGCGCACACACACACACACACACACACACACACACACACACACACACACACACACACACACATCCATGCAACCAAAGATAAGTCCCTAAATAGTCACCCACACTTATGGAAACACTCCCTCATAGGCTCCAATACACACACACACACACACACACACACACACACACATACACACACACACACAAACACACACACACACACACACACATCTACAAACATACTCACATAAACACATTCACCAGCCCTACAGCTCTTCTATACCTACCCGTAGTCATGATATGATTCTAATATGAGTGAATAGGTGAATGTGTTTCATTACCTCATTGTCTTGTTTCTTTTTATGATCTTGGAAGTGGATGGGTAGAATAATAATCAGGTGAGTAATAATAGAGCAATGTTTGGTTGGGACAAGAGGAATAACATAGTAGGAATCCTCCAGACCCAGGAATACTGGCATAGATTCAAATGGTATATGAAGCATGTGATTTAATACCACACTTTAGAAATTTGGCAATACAATTACAGATTTCAGCAGCTGAGAAGAAGTGCCAGTGGGCAGAAGTGAGAGATCTCATTCCCAGTTAGGAGATCCTGCAGGAACTCAGCTCAGTCATACTCCTGGACACTTTTTTGTGGGCAGAGAGTGCAGGTGGGTTGCTTTGGCAGGTTTGTGGATTAAAATAATCGTGACAAATGTGTTCACAAGTGAAAGGATAGAATAAGTGCATTATAGTGTAAGTGGGGGCCCAGATCCTGCATTCTGGGAGTATTCTTTATTTTTTATTAATCTTTTATTTTTTCTAGCAGTATTGTTAGGCTAATGTTTATGAAACCACCCAAACCTATGTGATTAACATTGGGAACTTGATTGTAAAGCTTTGAGTGAGGGGAACCAAACCAAAACTATTGTGTTGATGGAGGGAAGGAGTTAGGTGATCAATGGAGTTTTCTTGTCCCATTTAGAGTCATGAGTGTGGAGGGGGAGAAAATACTGAATATAATTACTTCATGATTATAGTTACATTGTACTGTTTTGTATTCAATATTTTAAGGGGAAGCATTATGGTGAATTTATTAATGTCCATGTTAGGTATGCTTAAAAATAATACGCATAACATAAAGGACAGAATAGCCTTGTTGACAAAAAAATCTGGTTGGAAAGAGCCTGCAGAAATGTGCCTGCACTGGGTCACCAATAAAATTAACTTATTTATTTACATTTGTTTGCTGGGAAACTCTGACAATGTGGAAAGCATCTATTAATTCAAAATCATTTATATGGTTATAACCAACACATTCCAAAAGTTGAACAATTAATTAATTGTGTTGTACAATACATATATATTAAAGTGAATCTTTTATAGCAATTATATAAAGACAATTTGAGAAGTTGCACTGTAGTACACATACGTTAAAGTGAATATTTTATAAAAGTAATACAAAGATAATTTTGGTGGTTGCAGTGTACAATACACATAACTTAAAGAAAATTTTTATACAAAGATAATGTTGGAGATAGTTGGGCCGTCAAGTAGTTAGGGGGTTAAGATTCCTGGGTGCCCTGGTTGGGCTGACACAAGTGTGAAAGAATGAAGAGAGGGTGATGTATCCTTGTATAGTGAAAAGGAAAGCCCTGCATAGGGATAGAGAAGAAGTTAGTATAAGATGGTGCAGTGGTGCAGCAGTAGTGTTGTCCCCTCACAGCAAGAGGTTCTCTGGTTCGATTCTTGGCCAGAGTTGCCTTCTGTGCAGAGTCTGCATGTCCTCCCTGCGTTCATGTGGGTTTCCTCCGGGTACTCCAGTTTCCTCCCATGTTACAAAGACATGCATCTGGAGCATTTCTCCCCAGGCCTCTGCTGAAAATTGGCTTTGTTCCAAGTCGGACTTGATTAACAAATGTTAAATAAATAAAAAAATAATAAGATGAGATAAAGGGACTCTGTGAGCATGAGTTAGTAAGGAATATACAGCAAACGATATATAGGGGAGGTTTGCGATGGACAGAGAGATATGTACTTGGGATAAGAAGAAGATGAGAACCTCATGAAGGTCAGTGATATATTAGGGGAGCATTCTGATGATGATTAGTTTAGAAGAATAGAGTCTGCACAATAGATGTGCTATAGATGGTGGTAGCAATATGCTATAGTGAGGTGGAAGAAAAAGGAAAAGCTAATCATATGTTTCAAAGCAGTGACATTGCCATGTGCAAGAAGGAAGGATGTTTTCAGTGCATTTATTTGGTGGAGGGAGGTTAACAAGATTTCCATTGTTTTGCCATGTGGTAAACATACAGTGAGGGTCCTTATGCAATTTCTGTGAGGGAGTCACATTTGTCAGACATTTTCAGATGAATGGAGAATACAAGAAGGTGTATAGCAGTGCTGTAGACTGCTGAGGGAAGGCGATGGTTTGGATTGTTTGTGCCATTTTGATTGATTGAGTTTGAGGTGTTCAGGGAAGTTGAGCCAGTTTAGCCATTTGGGAAGTACACAGTGGTGTATTATGTTGGGAAGGTTGGTGGCAGACTTTAAAGTCTTGTTGTGAGTTGTGTTGATTGTAGGTTGGTACAAACTGATGAGGTGTATGTCAATGAAGGGATAAGAAAGGCAGCAGCAGTGGCCTTCCATGCTTGATCAGACAATTTGTTTGGCTTGAGAGAACATTCCTAATTTGTGATTGGTATTATGGGTTATTTTGTGAATAGGTGTTCACCAACAGTGATTCCAAGTAGCTTAGTGTGGTAGACTAGTTCAATTAATGTGTCACCAGATAACTGAAGGGTAAGTAGGTTCAGCACTGCTGATATTGGTTTAGGTGTGAACAGCATAAGTTATTATTATTTTTTTTGTGGGGTGGATTATCAAAAGGTTAGATTCCAGAAGCCATGTTTCCATATATTTGAAGGAAAGGTGAATGACTGTTAGAAGATCAGATATAAAGGGTGCTGAATAGCTGATGGAGGTGAGATCAATATATCAATATACTGGATCAGAGCTGAGTTAGTTAGGGGCAAATTGTTTTTGAATATACTGAAGAGAAGTGGGTTAATGATAGATCCTTGAGGGATACCGACTGAGATAGGGAAGAATGTGGAGGAGGCTTGTAGACACTTTATGTTCTGAATACTATGGTGGGGTCTACGTCAGTTTGGTGGAAATTGGGGGTGTGTGGCTGTTTATATATAACTGTAGTGTAAGGGGATTGGTGGAAACTGGAGGCGTGTGACTGTTTACATATTTATTTATTTTATTTTACATTTGTTTACTGGGAAAGTCCGACTGGGCAGTGCCCATTTTCAGCAGAGGCCTAGGAAGAAAAACTCCACATAGTATTAAATACATGCAGTAAAAGTCTGTTGACAGGTACAAGTTATAAAATGATACATGAAATTCATATTGCATCACATAGTAAGAAAATGCATGCATTAATAGGTTCATTACTAAGAATAAAACAAAATTATATAATGATACAGGATATAGTTTGTTAGGTATAAGGTAATACAATGAATAGCAGTGAAGACAAATTGACTTAAGTATATCTGTGCATACAAGAATAAATTGAGACTGCTTGGTTAGCTGAGGAAAATAATACATTAAGTTTTAATACCATGTGCATTTACATATAGCTGAGCAGAACATATGGTTTTGAGTGTATTTACAGATGGCTTGTAAATGCATGAGGCTCACAGAGAATATACTCTAGAAAGGTTGAGCATTTCCTTCTATGAATGAAGTTTAGGGAATGGAGGGGAGAAGTAAGAACACAATGGTTAGCCTGGAGGGTTACATGAGCAAAAGCATGTTTCAAATGAATGATTTTTGAGTAGTTTTTTGTTTTGTACTGGGTTGATAATGGATCTAATGTTGTAAGGTTTTCTACCAGGCTTTAGCTACACGGGAAGAGTAAAGAGAGTCTCCTGCAGTATTTGCAGTTTTTGTAACTTGTAATAATGCTTTATTTACAGAACAAAGCATATTTTGGTTGGAGTATGGATGAAGTATATGGATGAGTGCATGAATTTTTTCAGGTTGGTAGAGTAGTTTGTGGGCCATGGAGCTGGTTGTAGGTAAGCAGCTGTGGTAATTCAAGCCAGGTGAGTTTTCTAAGATTATGGTATTGGTGGGTTCTGTATGGTGATCCAGTAGCAAATTTTGCTATTTTGTTATAGCATGATTCTATTTTTTCTATGTGACTTTTTTAAGTTTCTGAAAATTGGTGAGGCATAAAGGAGGGTTGACAGAAGGTGGGTCCTTGCAATAGCTACTCTAGAACTGTCTGTTAGGAGTTTTTTTTTATTTCTATATAGGTTTCCCATTTTTTGTGAACATTTTTAATCATATATGATATGTGTAAGTCAAATTTCAGCCTGTTGTCAATCATAACTCCTAGTAGTTTTGTTTATGATTCAGGACTGATTTTTCTATTGTTTCCTGCCTGTAATATAGGAGTTAGGAGGAAGTTCTGAGGGTCTGGTGTGTTGAAATGACATAAAATTAGTCTTACTGGAGTTGAGTATGAGCTGTGAGTTTGATGACCGAATTTCAATATTGGTAAAGGGCTTTTTAGTTATATTTTGAAGCTGCTGTAAGGTTGGTGCTGCAGAGATAATAGCAGAATCATCTGCATATTGAATTGTGGTGGCAAGGGGGGGTGGCAGTGCTAAGGTCATTGATAAAAATACTAAAAAGGAGGGGACCAAGAATGGACCATTGTGGAACACCTAGAGTGACTGGGAGAAGAGGGGAGAGGTCTTGTTGCCACTATGTATAAATGTAGTGTAAGGGAAACATGGGGAAAGGGTGGCTGCTTAAGTATAAATGTAGTGTAAGGAGATGGGTAGAATCTGGGGGTAGGAGAGGGGAGTGGACCAGGTTGCACCAGTAGATGAGAGATGACTTCCCAATCAACTGTTTTGACCAGTTTTGAGGTATGTGTATATGATTAGAGAGAAAATACAATAATAAGTACTAGGCCAATCAAGAATGTAGTAACAGAGGTGTTGTGGTGTTGTTAGGAAATTATACAAAAATGCAGTTTACATTACTGTGAGCCAGCTGAAGGGAGTTCCATTACTTGGGTCAAGGAGTTGGAAAGTGATTTTAAAATTGCAGCCACAACAGTTATAGTAGCTGGAGACCAACAAAGCTGGGGGTGGGGGGAATCAGGTAATTCATTGGAATAAACATTGCTCCCCCCTCAAATGGCTTTTCACCAGAACTATCTATGAGGCAGAATGGGCAGAGAGGGAAAGAGTGAAAGAAAAAGAGAAGTTCTTGTTAGTCTGACTACTTGAGGTGCGTAACTGATTTTAATTTTATTTTTATAGAAGCAACACTTATCTAAGGTCTGCTAGGTCTACTAGGAGGCTACTGTTCTGACAATGTGTTCCCTTATTTGGAAGCTGCTACCATTGTATTTTTGCATGTTGCAGCACTCTCAGCAGAAAACTGTGGCTGAGGAAATGGCTTTCACCAGGTTAGTTTTGCTCTGTTAAAGTAGAATCTGCTTAAGTATTTAATTAGATTCAACTAAAGCAGTATAAAAGTTTGTAGGGTGGAGGTGAGGGAGGCTCTCCAACAGTTTCAGCAGTACAGTACAGACCATTCTAATGCAAAAGTGATGTAAAGATGTCTGCAGCTCTAAAGATATTTCTGCAGTTGCATTTTATTCTTGGGTAATACCTTGCATTAGCTTTAACTGAATATGTTTTAGAAACTTGAGGGAATTTCAGCTGCACCAATTCCTTTAGCACTGAACTTTCCAAGCAGATTTGCAGCAGGATTCTGCAGTCTTAAAGCGAGTCCTGAAATATGGAGACTGAATGGCTGAAAGATCAGACTTGTACATATAAAGTCTGAGATGTCACTTCTCTGAATATTCCCTTTTCTTCAAGGTATGGTAATCTCAAAGTTTGTATACATAAGTTTGGTGGGTGTGGGGAGCTTGCACCCCCTGCAAAAAGAAGTTTTAAAGAGAAGAGCCATATTCGAGATTCGCTCTTCTCCTATGTTTTTGGCTTTTCAGCACTTGGCATTTCGCGTCTCTAAATGTCATTAGGGTGTCATTCTTATACTGGTATGTTAAGGCATTCCTTGGCTCACACAACAGGTGTTTGTCTACCTCAAAAGAAAACTAGGCAACAGGAAAAGGGATTTTCAGTGGAAGTCTATAGTGTAGATAGGTGACTTCAGGCTGGTCTGGCTCCCTAGAATCAACACTTCCAGACCCAGTAAAAACAGATATTCCATAGAGTGGAACAGCTCAATAACAATATACATTTTGTTGGACCTGTTGTAGAACTTTGGATATTTGGCACAGCATTTATACCAGATATGCATAAAATGGTCAGTTTCCTTCTCAATGGGTTTTTATACATAATTTCTTTATTAACACATCAGTAAATCTTGTAAATTCATATATACATTCAAGTATTTCAGTTGCAACATAAAAAATAACTAAATACTAACCATAATTATCATTTGAGTGTCACAGCCTCACAACCATTTCACGTTGTTTTACTATTCACTCAAGAAATACAATCTTTGAGTATTATCATGTTTTAACAGAGATGATTGGTGTAAACTCACCCTAAACCTATTAAACAGTTTTACACAGTGCTAATCCTCTATACTTAAGTTCAATCAAAAGTTAGTCCATCCTGTGTAAGGTGATAAATATTGTAAACACAAATTCACAGATAGTGGTCATAAATACTTCCTCTTGTTTTCGGCCCAGAAACTCTGTTGGAGAATGGGTAATTACAAAAAAAACATTTTTTGATAAAAAATCCATTATTAAGATTCAAATCACATTCAACCTAAATGGAACATAGACAATCCTCTTTTTGAAAATAATTGAATATGTTAAGTACAAGTAATACTGCCTAATATATATCGCCAGCCATACCCAGCCTACCAATGTAATATTGCCTGGACTGTTATATAACAACTCTAACATAAGACCTATTTCTCAGCTCACCAACTCCCCGCAGATCACAAAGCCAAACCACCTTATAATTAAATTTTAAAAACATGTAATGATTATAAAATCAACAGAAATCCTAAATGCTTCTCATTTTTGTTATTAAACTAACATTGCAGTTTGAAAAAGGAAACCATGTATGCAATAGTCTTCCAGTATGACCTACAAACACCATGCTGTACATGAGTATTTTCTTAAAACAAGATGCTGTCTTTGGACAGCTGGTTCATTAAAAGACAGTGATCATTATACATACTAAGTTACCCTTCAACACACTAAATATCTTTATCATTATGTGATTTTATTTTGATTTGTTTTGCATTCATTGTATCCAGGTACCAGGAAAACTGCCTCAGGACATAAGTAATCAACTAAATTAGCTCTGACCTTTTTCTTTTTAAGATCCTCATACCACTAATACATTCACTTGCATTTCTGACTATCTCAAACATCAGAAAAACATCAGCGGGGGGCGTGGCTAGGATGCTGAACTGATAGCTGCTCTTCATTTCAGCTCTCTTACCTCAATTCAATTCCTGACGGGAATTTCACAAAATAACATTTAATTTGAAGAAATATTTATTACTAACTTATTTCTAATAACTTCAAGCATCTACAAGAAAACTTTCATTGTCAGAACTTGAATAATTCTTGTCAAATTAATTACTGGAAAAACAGCACCAATATCAGCTTTACACCATGAGCCATCTAAGGAATTCAGCACAAGACACTTCTTTCAAAAAAGACCTGCAATCTCTCATTACAAATATACAGGAACTTACAATAAAAATTGACAAGATGGACAATAAAATGGATACTTTTAAAGAAAAGTGCTCACAACAATTAGAACAGCTTCAAGAAATGTTTACTCAGCAGAAAGGACAGATATCACTTATTCAACAGTCATTGAATGACATTGACACTAGAGTCCAAATAGAAGAACAACAAACTGAATTCTTACTTCAACAGAACACATATTTACTAGAAAAGCTTGATGATATGGGAAATCAAACAAGAAGAAATAATATCAGAATATATGGTCTACCAGAAAAATCTGAAGGGGACAATATGATAAACTTTCTTACCACCTAGATACCAGATGTAACAAAAATAGCTGAAGCTCTTTTATATGGTATAGAATGTGCGCATAGATCACTAGCAGCTTCTGGAGATATTTCTTCTCCAAGTAAGATCCATAATTGTAAGACTTTTTTCTACACAAGATAAAGATCTTATATTAAGAAATGCCTGGGCAAATTCTCCCATCAAATACAATGATTCATTAATAAGATTTGACAATGATTATTTTACAAAGGTGGTATCAAAAAGAAAATAATTTCTACCAGTAATAAAAACCTTGAAGAAGAAGCAATTGAAAACCCATCTTTTATTCCCAGCAAGACTGAGAGTTTTTCTACCAAATGGAATAAAAGTCTTTGAAACAGTAGATTCAGTAATAAAATACCTTACCAACAATAACATCCTAACACATGAAGAATCCATGGACTGGTCAATTAGTACACCAAAGAGAAATGCTGAATAAATAACTGGAAAACTAAAAAACAAAAAAAAAAAAAACTAAAGGACAAATAATCTAACAAATGGTATATTCTGTAAAAGTTTAAATAATAATACTAACAACAAAAGAAAACATCTTTGTCTTCAAGTCAATCTGTAACAGGTACTGTTTTCAATTGTACTTTAATTCTCAAAGTTAACATTAATTTAAATGCATTTATCTCAAATAACAATATATTAAGCACGATTTAAACATTACTTTATTATTCATTAATTTTATATTTCTAATCAGAATAATCAACACATAAAAATGTTCAGAAGTATGTTCTCAAGTATATATATATATATATATATATATATATATATATATATATATACTGTATATATATATATATATATATATATATATATATATATATACTATATATATATATATATATATATATATATATATATATATATATATATAAAACTGTGACCACAAACCTCCAACCCCGGGCTATCTTCTACAAATAAAAGGAAGGACTGTCAAAGTATGTTAATACTATATGTTTAATCCTAACTTTTCACCTGTGTGCCTAGTCTATCTACTTGCCCAGGACTGCCAGCAGCCAATCGCTCCAGCCCCTTACACCCTGCTGCCCAGACCCTCATTCATTACACTGCCATTACTACCATTGTTATTCTAACTCCTATCCCTTTATACTATTTTTTCCTTACTCATTTCCTTTTCTACCCCTTCCTTACTTCCATATATCTGACTCTTTAACTTCGCCCACTAGGTGGCTCCCTTCTACTTCTAGTTTTTTCCTTCTTTTGGCTTATTGCTACACTCACCTGTTACACTGACTTCTAAATGCAACTATAGTCCATTAATCACACTTTTCCTTTCCCCTGGCCCTTGCCAAACCACCTGCTTATTTTCACTAGTCTTCTAGAAATCTGCTCAGCAAATACCCCTTTACATTACACTATTTACACTAACTGATTTAACTTACCTGCTGTTATTCTACTTAACTGATTGTTTTCCTCTGTGCCATCTTATACTCCTTTGTGTCTTCGGCTCACTCTGCTCCCCTCCCTGCCCCCAAATTCCACCCGCCCCTGGCACCTCTACATTTATTCCTACACAGCCACACCCCTCCCCACCCATGACCAACCACAACCTCTTCCTATCTCTGCCCAATACAAAATAGTCTCCTCCCTCAAACACCCATCTGCTAGCCTGAACACATACATTTATTCACTGTCTCTAATTCTACTTAGCATGTCCAACCAATATCTTCCTCTGCTACTACTAACTCTTCTAACTACTCTTTCCTCTACCTATCTCATAACCTACTATGAGCTATCATTACATCCTACTTTTTGCATCCCACACAAGCACACCCTAGCTTCCCCCCCAACTCCACCCACAACCCATCTCAGTCCCATATATAGTAACTCTTATATTGAACCAAAATATCATCGTCTTTCTCACATTAAATACCTGATTCACAGCCTCAAAAAACATATTTACTATTGCAAACCCTCACAATTTAACCACCTTATATCAAATTTCTCATTGATTGCTGGGGACATGCACCCCAACCCTGGCCCCAATACCTCCCCACTATCCCCCAAATGGCTACAAGTTAAAACTACAACTACACCAGATACTAAACCACCCAAATCTCTCTCTATAGCTCATCTAAACATCCGTAGCATCTGCAATAAAATCTCTGCTCTTCATGATCTACTAGAAGTCCAACAATTTGACATCCTCTGTCTTACAGAAACATGGCTCAAACCCACAATAAAAGATAATGAAATGATCCCCCCTGGCTATAACATCCTTAGACAAGATCGCTTAAATAAAAAAGGAGGCGGTGTAGCCATTCTCTTTAAAAATGGACTGGAAGTAAGTAAAACAAACCATACCCTTCCACATGACACTAATGTTGAAATTATTATGTCCAAACTGTACCTCAACCCTCACAAATCTATCAATATTATCTGTACTTATCTTCCCCCAGGCAACAATTCTATCATATTAGAAGACCTACTAAACTGGTTCTCACTTAATCTCCTTCAAGAAACAATACTTTTAGGTGACTTTAATATTGACTGGAACTTATGCAAAGAATCTAATCCATCTACCCTTATTAATTTGCATGGCTTCCATCAAAACATTAACTCCCCAACTAGAATAAACAAAATTAATAAGAAAGAAACCATACTTGATTGGATCCTAACAAATAGTCCCCAGCAAAAATATTCTACTGGAATCCTCCCAGATAACCTCAGCAACCACACTCTGACATATATTATTAGGCATAAAACACATCTAGCCACACCTCCCCTAATTCGTTTATCTCGTAACAAAAAACATTTTAACATTAATCGGTTTCAAACTGAACTTAGACTAGTCAACTGGTCACCTCTTAAAACTCTCCCAATAGATGAAGCTGTTAACCTCTTTAATAATACTTTTCTTACTATTCTTGATCAACATGCCCCTTTCTATACGCATGAAATGTAAGACAGCTCAATGGCTTACAAGTAATACAACAAAACTAATCCGTAGTAGGAATAAAGCCTGGACCAAATGGCTAACCACTAAAAACTCTTTAGATCATCTTAACTTTAAACAAAAATGAAATATGACAAAGCTAGCTATCTTAGAAGATAAGAAGAGCTTTTATACCCAACTTCAGCAATCCTCCCACCACCAACCACATAAATTTTGGAAATCTATTAACACACTACTATCCCCTGGCAAAGTTGCAAAACCTAATCCACTAGGCTCCAACCCAGACTCCCCCCTACAAACAGCAAATGCATTCAATACTTTCTTTACTTCAGCAATACTTAAACTAGCTAACCAACTAAGCCCTGCCACCTATACACTAGCTAACCCAAGCTGCACTCCTCCACCATTTCAACTCAAACCCATACCTACCTCCTATATTCTTTACTTACTTCAAAAACTTAAACCTTCAACCCCCTCAGCTGACAAATTACCAGCTGAATACCTTCAGCTAGGTGCAAATGCTATAGCCTACCCTGTCTCTGTACTAATTAATAGGACCTTAAAAGAAAGTACTATACCTTCAGTCTGGAAAATCTCTTACATCATCCCTCGGGTGACTGGAGTATTCCAACTAGCTATCTCCTATTGCAAAAATTATGGAGAAATGCATCCACAAACAGTTGCTTAATCACCTCCTACATAATAATCTCCTTGCTAGTTGCCAACATGGCTTTCGTCCATTCCATAGCACCACCACAGCCTTATTATACTTTATTGACTCCATTAATACAAACCGCAATAATAATATTCTTTCTTCTGCATTTTTCTTAGACCTGTCAAAAGCCTTTGACATGGTCAATCACCAACTCCTCTTACATCATTTAAAATCTCTCTCACTTGATAATCCTGCCTTAAACTGGTTTACGTCGTATCTTCACAATCGGAAACAAGCTGTTTTATGGGACAACCATCTTTCTGAACTTCTCCCTACCACTATTGGGGTCCCTCAGGGCTCCATCTTAGGTCCTCTGCTTTTTGCCATTTTTATTAATGACCTGTATCTTGCCACCCCTCTTACTACTTGTATTCAATATGCTGATGACACCACCATTATTTGCTCTGCCAACAACCAAGCTGACCTCCACTTCCTTACACAAAAACTTTCACCACTATAGAGAAATGGTTCTCTAATTACTGTCTCCTCCTCAACCCTAAGAAAACCAAGCTTCTCCTCTTTGCACCCACGCACATGTCTCCCTCTATTAACTTCACACTTACTTCTAACAATGGCACCCTTATCACTCCAGACCATACAACCAAACTCTTGGGTGTTACTATTGACAACCTACTAAAATTTGACTTTCATATTAACTCTATCATAAAAACAACAAACAGAAAACTAGGTTCTCTCTACAGAATCAAATCTTTCCTAACTCCTGAAGCTAGAGCAACCATAGCTCGAACCCATTTAATCTCCACCCTATTATACGCTTCTCCCATTTATACTAATCTTCAAAATATAACCTCAATAAACCTATATCAGCATACAACAACATTGCCAGATTTGCCACTGCCTCTCCATATAAAACGCATCATTGCCTGAACCTCCTAAAACTAGGGTGGCTGGAGTTACCCCACCTAATTCAATACTATCAACTTACAATTGCCCACAAAGCTCTTCACCACCCTGAGAATACTCCTATGCTCTCTACCCTAATAAAACCCTATAACAACCTGAAAAACCTACGCTCTTCTAATAAAATACTGATTCAAACTTCTCTATCAAAGAACACTGCAGGTGACTCCACATTCTCCAACTCAGTTGGCAAAATATGGAATAAACTTCCTCAAGACCTTACAGACCTAACTTCAATTCCACTATTTAAAACAAAACTGAAACACTTCCTAACCAACCACAGGATATGCTCTTGCATTAACCCTAGCTGACCTTTTTACTTCCTCCCCTCCCCTGCCACCTCTCCTCTTTATCTCTACTCTATTACTTCACACTTTCCCTTTGTGTTGGGTAACTATTCTCTCCCTACTAAAATTGACTTTAAGTAAATTTCTATTGTTAAACTTATCAATAATATAACTATCTCTGTTACATACTATGTTTACCTGAACTTACTTACCTGCTATGTCTTTGTCTGTACACCGGTTCCTGAACATCCTGTAATTGAGGTTGATTTGCTTTGTTTAGTATTGTAAATTTTTGTATTTCTTACTTGTAATGTAGTAGATAGCCGAGCTTTTCTCCCCGGGCCTCCACTGAAAATGTACATGTATCCAGTTGGACTAGCCCGGTTAACAAATGTAAAATAAAAATAAAATAAATAAATATATATATATATATATATATATATATATATATATATATATATATATATATATTTATATATTTTTTTTAATTTTACTTTGTTCTTTTTTTATAAAGTCTTCATTAGTTTATAATACTTTAACCAGTATATGGTTACATTGCTTAATAGCTATAATAATAGCTGCTATATATTTTGTTATTAGTTACATCCCTGACAACATTGCTTTTTATGAATTAAAAATGTCCCTGATTGGGTAAATAGTAATGCTGAATGGGAATGTGCTGATTTTGTTTTTGAAATGAAGTATTTCAGTTTAAACATTTCATAAGACTATTTTAGATAGTCTTAAAAGGTGTTCAGTCTTTGACCCATATACTCATGTTAATGTAATACAGTGCAGGAATATGTTGTCACTGATATTTTGTGGCTGTGAGCTTATAATACTTTAACCAGTATATAGTTACATTGCTTAATAGATATAATAACAGCTGCTATATATTTTGTTATTAGTTTCATCCGTGACAACATTGCTTTTTATGAGTTAAAAATGTCCCTGATTGGGTAAATAGTAATGCTGAACTGGAATGTGCTGTTTTTGAAATGAAGTATTTCAGTTTAAACATTTCATAAGACTAGTTTAGATAGCCTTAAAAGGTGTTCTGTCTTTGACCCATATGCTCGTGTTAAATGTAATACAGTGCAGAAGTATGTTGTCACTGATATTTTGCGGCTATGAGTCGGCTGTGTTATGGCTCCGGACGTCCGGAGTTGAGAGATGCTTTTAAATGGCTTGGGTGTTCTGTTGCCTTTTCTCTCATTGAGAGATATGGCATGTTATGTTTAAAATGCAGGTTTTGTTGGTGGTAATCTCTACTCGGCAGACTAGAGTGCTCGTGTGCACACTATATGATTTTTTTCACGAAGCGTGACAGGGAAAAGAGAAAAAAAAAAAAAAAGAGAAAAACACATACCTTTTCCCGCTTAGCTCTCGAGACAATTAAACAGACATGAATATCTATAGACACTTGAGTTCCTTATTGCTTGTCGCATTTACTTATTTACGTTATCCCCTGACCCTATCTAATTGACATCTATTCAGGAAATAAGCACCATTCACTTTTAAAGATACAAGAACCCAAATTCCTTTTCATAAAATGCAGTTAATACTTGTGGTTCATCTAAATGTATGCAGATTTAATTTTACATATGCTTTATATAAGAAGGCTGAGATACAAAATAATGTGTCTTCATCACACTGGTTAGGATAGAGTATGTGAACACCATTCCTGACAGCAATCTTTAATAACCTGCAAGTCCTAGATATCATCCAGGATAGTGAGGACTTTTTATCAGAAATTTACTGTTATTTAGAAAATAGTGGAATAAAACTTTGTATTGACAGAGTTTTATTCCCTCAGTCTGTAGTTGCCTACTGCGTGACTCAAAATAAATCATATAACCAGACATTCTTCTGGGTCACCCTGAAATCAGTTATATACCTAGAGGGTTTACCTGGTTAACAAAGGAATATAATTTAGAAAATAGATAAAGATTATAAAGTTACATCAATACAGTAATTGATATTTCATGATTGTTATTATTTTTGCTTGGAATATACAGGTTTTTATCTTTTATCTTTCATTATTTCCAATGTCCGTCTTAAATATACATTTAATAAAGTTATATGTAAAGAAATGGTAGAATTGCTAGCATAACAAACAACAATACAATACACAAAAGGGTCTTTTTATCAATAAAAGCAAAAATATATAAACATATACATACTTACACATACACACATATATACACACACACACACACACACACACACACACACACACAAACACTGAAACACAGTACACAAGAACACAATATCACCAAACACAAATAGAGCAAATAGTGGCCATTTTCTAAGCATAAGTACAACCTCAGTGGTGCAACTATAATAAGAAACTGCAGATGTTTAATTCCAAAAATTGTATTCGATTATAAGATTAAATTACTGATGTTAAGTAAGCCAAATTTGTATTTCCAATACTTATTGTCAGCAGATAAACTCACTGATTAAATGTCAGTCTAAGCTGTAAGAGATAATATGTGTTTGTTTTGGAAAATGTGGTCAAATGAACAGTAGTTTTACCATTGTACTGTGCCTTTTGATTATACAAAGTCACTATGAAAATTGATAAAAGTGTTAACAACAAAACACTCAATCAAATAACATTATAAGCAGTCTCTTAGATAAAGGAGATGTCTAAATTTTGATCTTGTTGCCTCCACCCATGGGAAATGTTTTTGAAAAGTTAGAAAATGCAGTTAGATAAACATATTTAATGTCCATTAAAGAAATATTAATGTATGTGTGCATTGTATTGCATTTCAGTTTATCTTAAACATGAAATATGATGTGGTTTCAGAACTATTTATGTTTTTATTCAAATATGACTTTGTAAATACTACTCTAAACTGGTTTTGGACTTGAGTAGTCTAAAAGCACTTACACAGCAATGGTATTGTATTGTAAAGTAATGTCAGTAAATAGTTTTCAACAGATGTCTACAATATACAGTTATAGATTTTAACGAGTAAATGTTTATTAATACTCTAAACTATTTTGAAATGATATTATCTTAGTCTAAATGTTTGTACCTTTTTGAAGTCTGATTGGAAATAAGTATTATTGAATTACAATAAGATAAAGAGTAAAAGTAAATTTATATATTTTAGCTGATTAGATTATCTTAATATATTATTCAATTATCTTTATTTAAAACCTAAGAGGATAAGAGTAACTGATCCAAATATTATTAGAGAGGGTAGAAAGATTGTTTGGTTAGGTTCACTAACCAAACAAGGAGGTATATTACCTCATAGTGATAGGGAATGTTTTTTAAGGTTAAGAATTACAAGTTTGGAAGTTCTTTTTTTATTTTACCACTTTGGTATCACTTAGAAACATGTAAAAACCACACAAGAAAAATATTTTTTGAATTCTACATCCAAGATGAAACTAAGAGTAAACAATATTTACATAAACTCACATATAAAACAAACTCAAAACTAGGAAATGAAATGTCTATCCATAAATATTAGTGGTCTAAATAATAGTAATAAAAGGAGAAGCCTATTCAAGTGCATAAACTTACATAAACCACAAATAGTCTTTTTACAAGAGAGACATTTATTAGACAGAGATATAAACAACTTAAATATTAATAATTACACAGTATTAATAAACTCTCAATACAAAACAAAAAAAAAAAAGAGGAGTAGCTATACTACTTCGTAACTCGACTATAACACCTAAAATAATTACTACTCATTGAGAGACATCAGGTATGTTTTGTTTAGCTTCAATAGAACTAAATAAGATAATCTATACGTTAGTAAATCTATATTGGATCCCAGGACTAGGATTAAGAACAGTTAAACAGCATTTTGAAGAGATAATTCATTTAACTAAGGGTAGCCTCATATTGGCAGGAGATTTTAACTGTATAATGAATGAAAAAGATACAGATTCTAAATCTAAAAGAAGAAAACAACCTATCTCTAAAGCACTGTCAAAATTTATAGATACATTATATTTAAAAGACATAAATGTAATTGTAGAACCAACCTCACTAATCTTCACATTTTATTCTCATAGATATAAAACTAACTCTAGAATTGATAGAATATATGTTGCCAATGACCTAATAACAAAAATTGACAAAGTCAAAATTATAAATTGTCCATTATCTGATCATAATGCCATAGTCTTTGAAATAGAACTTACACCTTTTTATTCAAATCCCATTACTAGGATACCTTCTTATATCACAAAAATGACAGGATTCAAAGAATTTTATGAAGAAACAATCAAAAATTTTCTAGAAATAAATTACAAAGAGGATATTTCAGAAATATATGTCTGGGATTCATTAAAAGCAGTTACATATGGGAAAACATTATCCTGGTACATAAATAAAAGGAAGTTATGGAATAAAGATATGCTAGATTTACAAAACAAAGCAGATGAATTGAAACTGGAAATACAAAAGGGAAATGCTACTGAAGTTCAAAAACGTACACAAATCAATAAGAAGTATGCAGAATTGTTACATCATAAGATTATGATTAATTTAGAAAAAATAAAAATAAATTCATACTCCACTAATTCAGCACACCTGAGACACTTAACTAATAGAACAAAAAAAATAATTAAATCTAAACAAATAAGATAAATATTTATCCATAATACTAACAAAAGAGTTATGGATCTAAATGATATCTTAGAAGCATTCAGACTTCAATTTAATATTGACAATTCCGTAAACACTCAAGATACACCTACTAAGGATATAACAAAATACTTAGAAAATAATATTCATATTAAATTAACACAAGATCAAATAGATATAAACAAACCAATCAATATGACAGAGTTAAAATCACAAATTAAAAAGCTCAAGGCAAATAAAGCACCTGGCCCAGATAATATGCTACCAGAAATGTATAAATTAATACCCAATCAAGCCATTTCCTTACTATTAAAAGTATATGATATAGCCAAAAAAGATTTGAACATTCCACCCTCTAGGAAATATTCATTGATATCTCCAATTATCAAACCAGATAAAGATGAGAGGCAGTGCTCCTCATATAGGCCAATATCATTACTCAATATAGACTGTAAGATGATTATGGCAATATACGCAGATAGGATTAAACACTTTCTTCCTTTCTTAATTCACAAAGATCAAACAGGCTTTATTAAAGGAAGAAATACTTCAGATAATATTAAAAGAATACTAACATTAATAGACTATAGCAAACATAGAGTCCTAGATTTAAATGTAATTTCATTAGATATTAATAAAGCTTTTAATTCGGTTAACTGGAACTTTCTTTCACTAGTTTTAAAAGAATATAACTTTCCTTCTAATTTTAATAACCTTATCCAAATACTATATGAAACATCTAAGGCATATGTTAAACTAGGATCACATAGCTCAGGTCCTATAACAATTAAAAAGGGAACTAAACAGGGTTGCCCTTTATCACCATTGTTATCTGCATTACTCATAGAACCCTTTGCAAATCAAGTCAGATCAAACATTAACATAAAGGACATTTGTATAAATAAAATGTTAAACCTTAAAATCCAACTCTTTGCTGATGACATACTATTAACTCTAAATTTCAAAATATTTCAGGCTTAAAATGTAATGAAAATAAAGCAAAAATTATGCCCTGTAACTGCAAAAGAAAGAATATTAACAAAAGATTTTCCAAACATATAGTAACAGAAAATAAATTATTATATCTGGGAATAAATCTACTCAATGAATTAACAGATTCTTTAATATTTAACTATAATAAAATACTACATAAAATACAACAAACAATTGGTTACTGGAATAAATACATCTTTTCAACAGCAGACAGATTATATCTTATTAAAGTAATCATATTTCCCAAAATATTGTACTTAATAAAAATGTTTCATTGCCACCTCCCAAATATATTATTTAAAGATACAATAAACTAATTTTAAATTTTCTGTGGTTTCCAAATAAACCCCATATAGCCTTAAATAAACATTTACCAAATTTGGAAGATGGTGGAATTAATTTACCAGATATTGATTTATATATTACCTCATCTGTTATTAAAAATATAACACTATGGTTAAATAATTCATACACACCTATATGGAAACAAGCCCATGAGCAGATTTACATAGAAGTTAATTGCAATCATATACAGGACAACTTAACAGTAATATCATCACCCCTTATATGGATGTTAAAAGATTATTTTTTAGGGAAAAGGAATAATATCAATAAATTGCCATCAAACTATATAAGCTCTACATTTTCAGTGTTCAAAACATATATAAACAAAATACCAAATATTATTTCTTGGATTTTTCTTATTTTCCCTATAGCTTTTACACCAAATATTCTAGATACATCCCAAATATCTAAAATAAATATACTTAAAAAATAATCATTACTCTTTTGGCATCAACTTACAGAGAAAGGGAAAATACTAACAAATGAACAGATAATTTATAACTATAATATAAATAAAGATAACTGGTTGTTTTTACAAAATCTAAGGCATTTTTTTATAAATAAAATAGAACAAATGCAACATTCAGTTAGACATGAAGCTCCAAAACTCATTGAATACCTTAGTCTTATCACAAAACAGTCTTATCAGGGTACAGATTATTTGTCTAATATCTATAAAATTGTTAAAAAACAAAAAACTATCATGAAAAATCATACTGGGATTATTATACTTTAATAAACAATAATCCTCCAATTGAAGAAGAAAAAAGTAATATTTTAAAATCTTCCAAATTTTCTACATTATCAAAATACTGGCAATTATTCACTTGGAGATATCTACATAGAAGTTTCTATACACTACATAGGCTAACCAAAATGTATTCTATTGAAGATCAATGTTGGAGATGCCATATCAAGTTAAAAGCAGATTGGCCGCATGTTTCTTTATGAATGTGTATGTCTTAATACGTATTGGAAGTCTATTAACTATTTTTTTCAGACTGTTTATAATGATAATTTTCAGTCAACAAAGTCTTTAATTTTATTCAACTCTCCTATTCCAAACTGTGTACCAAAAAAATACACTAAAATCCTATGGTCACTATTGGCAATCTCACATAAAATCATAACTACACATTGGAAAAATGAGACTTCTCCTACGTTCAACGAATTTAAGAATTTAACATCAACAGTTGCACACATGGAAATATTAACAGTGAAGAACAGAACTAAAAGATCTACTTGTTACCATTACTCTTGGATGAAAGTACTGGAAATACTTGAAAAGATCGATGAAGATATATCATCTTATGTTTCTAATTTTATATAATATAAAATTTCAATGTTATTTGAATAGACCAATGTAAATAGTTATACAATGGTTTGAAGTTAGTAATGTTTTAGAATTATAAATATGTTATTTATCTTTATTTCATGTAATGTTTCTTAAGGGATCTTATTTGAAATAATAATAAAAAAAAAAAATTTAATGAAAAAGAAAAACATCAGCTAGGTCTTGAAATATCCCATATGTTATTGCATACAAAACTCTCCTCTAGTCTGGTCACATAAAATACTGCTCATCACTTTCCTTTTAGGTGAAGACCTACCTGCCCATTTGTTCCCTGATCATGGCAGGGTGTGTGGTTCCACGATTGGGGTAAAAGCCTAAAGACTTACTCATTCCCCTATGAGACTAAAACATGAACTGCTTCACCTACTGATATTATTTCTGCTTTTGGAGAACCCAACAAGTTGTCATATTACATAAAAAACAAATAAAGAATTTATATCATTGCTTAGACAGATCCATCATAATTTGCACTTCAACTTTGTACACATCATAACACAATGGTCTCGGTTTCCATTCTAGCAGGGCAATCACTATCAACCCTTGGTCAAATGTAATCATTAAAACACTCTTCCCCCATCCCAGTTATAGCTCAAACAGTCACAACCAGGGGTCCTCACTAACTAATCACATAAGAATAAAAACTAAAATAACTATAACTCATTTTACTTCATATCAGAAAGGAAAAGAGGAGGAAAACTAGATTCTGATAAAACAAGGCCATTATCTTGTCAAGGAACCATTCCTAAATAAGTAGGATCCCCACTAATAAAACTACAATAGTTTAGCTAACCAAATTATCATGATTGATGATGTTACATAAACCCTCAAGGTTCTATCAAGCATTTAATTCTGAATAAACATGAATTAGCAATGGGGTTATCCTGATTATTGTACTGTTCAGAACAAATGCACTATACAAAAAATTTATTAAAGTTTTTCTGTTAAAGATATCATCTGAATAAATCCTCCAAAATATGAATTAGAAACATTATGACCCTCTTTGCGCCATCTTATAATCTCTTAGGCATGGCCAGTTACTCATATAATGTTAATTAAGGATCTGCCAGGAGAAACATCTGAAAGTGTCTTAGAAAAGGGACCCTACTCTCAATATAACTTACACAAACCACCTTTTAAATCAAGAGAAGCCCACATACTTACATTTTCTCACATAAATGTACACTCACTGAATAAAATAACCTTAATCTCAACCTATCTTCATGCCATATAGCAATCTGGCACATGATACTAATATGAAGCCAAGTCAAGTTAAAAAATATTAAGAACAATAAATTATATTAAGAAAATGTTCAAATAACCATGTACTCAGCAAAAAGATTTCTTTATAATGACAGAAGTCAGTGCCTTCAGTCTTTACATCAAGATTGTAACATATTATAATGTAGAACTCAACTGAAGCAAACAGTGCAGCAACCATAAAAGTTCAACTAGAAAAGAAAAAGCAGCAAATGCACTGTGTGCAAAATTCTGTCTCTGTGTCTTGGGAATTCACCTCTATTCAACGGTCTTTGTTTGTTGGCATTACAATAAACCTTTGTTCACTTCTACTTGGTTTCATTGAAGGTGTTGTGGACTGTTATGAGCATTGAATAGAGGTGAATTCCCAAGACACAGAGACAGAATTTTGCACACAGTGCATTTGCTGCTTTTTCTTTTCTAGTTGAACATATTATAATGTAGAAAATCCTGAAAGGCATTTTTTATCTAATTATAGGAAACTGTATAACCTAAACATACAGTGTCAGAAGAACTTTTGTTTAAGATACTTGAGATTTTATGTGATAGCAAAAAGGTACTTTCTGCATGCTTGTTTACCGAAATGCTTATAAAAGTTTGGAAGAATTATTCTTATTTGCATGATGAACTGTATAAATGACACACTTGCTCAAGCTGTACACCTCACAGTACAAATATCAGTGACAGTTTCTCCAGTATCATCTAAGGCTTCATCTGATGTTGTGCTGTAGTTTATAAATCAGCTAGTTTTGGAAATAGTAACTTACATACGGAAATATTACATATATACATAATTAGTAACAAACAATTACCAATATTGCTACAATTGCGAATTATAAGTGGACAGTGACAGTGTATTTTTCTGTTCTCACCCACAAAATTAAACACCAAACCTTCAAGAAATGTAGCTCATTTAATAATGAAAATATGAATGTAAAATGAAAATATTATTAACAGGTGACAAACAGTGCTTCATATCTGTATTGAAATTCATCATAGATAACTTTTGAGTTATTTTGCTTTTTTTCACTTTTTTTTTCACATATTGCCTTTAATTAGCTGATAAATCAGTTTAAGAAATCCAGCCCCAATAAATGCTATGATACCATATGAAGCTATAGGTGTTAAAAAAAGTATGCAATAAGGTACTACAAGTGAGAATGAGTTAGATCATATGTAACACCGTGATGTCCCCATTCTAGGTCAGTAGTCAAGGAATCTGAATCCTCACCACTGGTACTGGAGAGGGACGTTCACTTGGAACAAAAATGGATACACCCAGTATTTTCAGATGCAGCTCTCTGCATCAAGCACAATTTCTCTTAAGAGCATGCAGGGAACACACTCAGTCTGGGGTCTGGGTTGCCTCCCTGTCCAGATCCCCAGTAAGACTCCCCACTGGCACAGCAGTAAGGTTGAGTACTCAGCCCAGTGTCCAAGCCAAGTCCTCCAACACCCTCTCTGTGAAACCAGTGCTTCGTATCCCTGCTCCAAGTAGCTGACACACACACACACACACACACACACACACACACACACTTTGAGATTTGATTTTCATATACACACCTGGCAAAGGCTGGCACAGATTTGCTAGCTATGCCCCCTTCTGCCAAGACTATAAGGTAGTTACACTGCCACCAGACCCCCAAAGCCAGCTACTTTAAGGCTCTTCTTACAAGGGTACCCAATTACATTGAGTGGAATTAATATTAATACAAGTGGTAGTTTGACCAACAGCAAGGCTTTCAGGACTGGCCAGAACTGCCACCAAATATATATATATATATAAGTACTCTCACAGATTAAAATATTCTGTAAAACACAAGCCACAATGAAAAGTTTATCTACATTTAATAATAAATAAGAAACTAACATGAAAATACTAAATATCTATTTACAATAAACACTAGAGTTTCAGCCACAGCAAATATTAAAAATAACACAGGTGGACAGGTTCACACAGTTACAGAAAAATACTACTAAACTATCTTACTATATTTTCCTGACTGATCTACAGAATTATTATTCCCCGGTTACTTACTAGAGCAAGGCAAGATGAAGTTGTTAATAGATCCTTCTTTGTCAGTCTCAGCTAGTATTAAAACATCATTTTAGTGATGGATTACAGAATTACATCACATACTGATCTGACTTCTGGTTCCCATGCAACACCCCATTGCTGCAAACTGACAGGATGTAGCACATATTTGTCAATAATACACACACACATAGAGCTTACTAAGATCTGATGTAGTTTCTGAAAGTCATAAAACAATTTCAAACTTTTACCCTTCCTACAGGAGCTAATAAACCATACTTCTTACATAGATTGTGCCTTTGGCTTCATTTAAACTGTGAGATAACATCTTTATGGCCTAGGCCCAGTAATTTAATTTCTTACTATTTGTCAAAGTCAGGTGGATTAAAATTGACCTCTTCTCTTCCAGTACCTCTGTTAAGGCATATACATTTAAACAGTTACAATAATACATGCATATTTCTTTTTCTGTCCAGCAGGGCACAGTGTTGGTACATTTTTAACACAAGCAGCTTTACAAATATATTTTTCATTCCAAGCATCTGTAGAAATCTGTTTGATATAGAAATGACATATAATTCTTTACAAAATTCCAGCTAGCTGTGCTGGCATATGTTACACATCCACTGCCTTACTTCTTCTGGCATAGCCAGCAATACCTCACAACTTAACAAACACTATTAACAAATTATTTTTTTTCTTTAACACATCAAAGGTAGTATTAAATCTTATATATAGTTTCCTGCCACTCTGCTATGAAAAACTTACAACTCCTTGATTATAAAAATGGTACTTAGCACTACTGCTACTTTTCATCAATAACCACAAATACAAGCAACCCATTTAAGAGCCTCCTCTCACATCATTACTTCAAAATCAAATATAAATGAGTCAAATTATAAACGCTATCAAACAAATATGAAAAAACCTTAGTTACTTAAAATACAGTCTCACCTCAGGTCTGATAGTATAGTCCACAGTTTGTCCCAATATCCAACTTTATTTTCATTCCTGAACTATCAAAGACTATTATCATTGCATTAACCCCTATTTAAAGAGAACATTTTATCTTACAGGACTTCCTTAAGACATAACAGATCAGACTGGTGGTCTTCATCCATTAAAGTTAGATAAGACTATATTGACCAAGTTACAGTTTCTTCCACATGAATAAGCATCTTCTCATTCATCTGTTAACTTTATAATTCTAAACTCTTTCCAAGTCTTCCAAAAGATCTACAAATAGTGTAATTTCATATAGAAAACAGACACATATCAAAACGGGATATACTAGTTTATAGCTAATATTTTTTGCCTGGCATTACATTATTCTATTAAAAATCAAATTCACTGTTCAGTCATTGGGCCTGAAAAAAAACATGATTTAAGAAAAACATTTCTGCCATTTATTAAGCATATGTTGCCTGGCCTCCCTCCATAACTGACATAATACTGATTCTTTTCAGTACTAGTTCTGAGACTGAAACGCTGTGGTTTTGTGTCACGCAGCCACCAGGTCAGCTGCTGATGCAGAAAGACTATAGAAGTCACAAATTTATCATTCATGTATTTTACAGAGTTCGGTCTTTCTTCCCTCTCCGGGAGCCCCATTGCTTGCAAGTTCTTTCTTCTGGCTGAATCCTCTAATTGAACCAGCCTGTACTTAGTCATAGCCAGTTCTGCATGAGATTCCTTAAACTGTCCCCTGTCCATAGTGCTATTATGCTGCAAGGCCAGCTCTGGGCCTGCTTATTCACTAACCATCTCAACATCACGTTCTTCTTCTTCTCTACCTATTTAAAAAAAAGTCACTTTAGTTATAACCTTTTGTAATTCTGATCTGATCTGAACCGCACGTATTACTAAGATGGTGTGGGGGGTGAAGACCCCCACACCATCTTATTCATAAGTGCTTACCCAAGTCATGCTCCTATCCCCTGCCCCCAACTCTATGTTTTACCTTACAAAAAAAACTTTCTGTAACACTTACACTAAATAAGACAGGCTCAAACACACAGATAAACAAACACATGCATACATATGCATTTAAATCCATCCACTTAATCTAACCCTAAACCACATGCACACACACTCACATATACACATCTGTCCCCCTCCCCCTTAATCCTTACTCTAACCTTAACCTGCAAACACAAACATTTGCATGAACACACACAGACACAAACACAGACACACACACGCACGCACGCACATACACACGCACACACACACACACACACACACACACACACACACACACACACACACACACACACACAAAACCCACTTAACTGTTACGATAAAGCATACATACCACTAAATAAATTTTCAGTACACTAAACATTTGCAGAAATATATATATTTGCATATATATATATATATATATATATATATATATATATATGTATGTATATGTATGTATAGTGGATATAAATAAAAAATTTACACAGTCCTGTTAAAATGCCAGGTTTTTATGATAAAAAAAGTTAGATCACAATAAATCATTTCAAAACTTTTCCCACCTTTAATGAGACCTATAACCTGTATAATTCAATTGAAAAACAAACAAATCTGTTAGGGGGGAAAATATAAAAAATAAAAAACGTACAATAAGCTGTTTGCATAAGTGTGCACACCCTTAAACTAATACTTTGTTGAAGCATCTTTTGATTTAATTACATCATTCAGTCTTCTTGGGTAGGAGTCTATCAGCATGGCACATCTTGACTTGACAATATTTGCCCACTGTTCCTTGCAAAAGCACTCCAAATCTGTCAGATTGCAAGGGCATCTCTTGGGCACAGCCCTCTTCAGGTCACCCCAAAAATTTTCTTTTGGATTTAGGTCTGGGCTCTGGCTGGGCCATTCCAAAACTTTAATTTTCTTCTGGTGAAGCCATTCTTTTGTTGATTTGGATGTATGCTTGGGGTCATTGCTGTGTTGAATGATGAAATTCCTCTTCATTTTCAGCTTTCTAGCAGACACCTCAAGGTTTGGGACCAAAAGTGACTGGTATGTGGAACTGTTCATAATTCCCTCCACCTTAACTAAAGCCCTAGTTTCAGCTGAAGAAAAGCAACCCCAAAGCATGATACTGCCACCACCATGCTTCACCATGGGGATGGTGTTCTTTTGGTGATGCAAAGTGTTGTTTTTGCACCAAAAGTACCTTTTGGAATTGTGGCCAAAAAGTTAGGCCTTGGTCTCATCAGACCATAACACATTTTCCCACATGCTTTTGGAGACTTGATGTATTGTTTTGCAAATTTTATCCAGGCCTGGATGTTTTTCTGTGTAAGAAAAAGGTTCCGTCTTGCAACCCTATCCCATACGCCAGACATATGGTGAATATGGGAGATTGTTGTCACATGTAGTACACAACCAGTACTTGCCAGAAATTCCTGCAGCTCCTTCAGTGTTGCTGTAGGTCTCTTGCAGCAGCCTCCCTGACCAGTTTTCATCTTGTCTTTTCAGCAATTTTGGAGGGATGTCCAGCTGTTTGCAAAATCACTGTTGTCCCATATTTTCTCCACTTTTTGATGACTGTCTTCACCGTGTTCCATGGTACATCTAATGCTGTCGATATTTTTTGTACCCTTCTCCTGACTGATACCTTTCAACAATGAGATCCCTTTGATGCTTTGTAAATTCTCTGTGAGACATGTCTTTTGCTGTAGCAGGCAACTGAGTAAATATCAGGAAATTCCTACTAGGAAAGCTGAACTTTATTTGGGGTTAATCAGAGTTTCTTTAATTGATGGCAGGTGTGTACCCAAGAAGACTGAATGCTGTAATTAAATCAAAATGTGCTTCAACAAAGTATTAGCTTAAGGGTGTGCACACTTATGCAGCCAGCTTATTGTACATTTTTTTTTATATATTTTCCCCTAACAGATTTGTTAGTTTTTCAATTGAATTGTACAGGTTATAGGTCACATTAAAGGTGGCAAAAGTTTTGAAATGATTTATTGTGGTCTCATTTTTTATATCACAAAAACCTGGCATTTTAACAGGGGTATGCAAACTTTTTATATCCACCGTGTATGTGTATATATATATATATATATATATATATATATATATATATATATATATATAAATTTATCTACTGTCGGAGAAAAGTCTTACATGGAAATAATCAAAAACAGACAAGTATTACTAATCTCAAACAGGTTGCTCATTTCTATACCAATTATTAACCTCATACACCCTTTTTAAGTATTAAACTATATTGCTATTCTGCTCTGGAAAGGAATAATTTACATGTCATTGTAAACAGATCAAACTTCTAACTTTACAGCTCTCTCTCATGTTTCTGAAGCTACTGGCTTAACACCTGTACATGTAAGTTCAATGACCAAAGGAGGAAACTTTTAACAAAGAACACAGGAAGGAGTGCTACGTCAGTGCCAGAATGGTTATGTAGAAAATTATTACTGCACTTTCACAGTATCATTTTAGCAGGACCGCCAAAACTAAAATATTGCTTTTTCTTAAAAGGAAAGCTTTCCTGCAAAGTATATAAATTGCCATAAAATCTATTGCCATGGGAGCTCAAAAAAGGTCAGACCTCAATGTCTGCACTGTCAGAAGAATGTTAATTATCAATCAATCAAAATTCTAGGCTTTCTGCCTCATGTAGTCACTTCTACAAACTCATTGGTATACTTGCTAATAAGTGAACTCTGTCAGAACACGAAAGTCCTTCTTTTCAGTTTGGCAGTTGTCCACTTATGCTTAAAAATTGTCTGCTATGCAAAAGAAAACTGCCCTAGTAACATACCATGCATCAAGATGTGATCTGCTACTTCTGAAATTTTTTAAGCTGAATTTCAGTGAAAACACTGAGAGCAGTAATCATGAAGGCTAACATGGAAAATAACACTGTGTTAGCCTTCATAACACCGTTTTCTCACATGAAACCCAATTCCCTATTCAGGAACAGGGCTTAGTTTCCATGGCATGCCGCTGTGCAGTGAGCACACATACGCAAACATGCCGAGAGCTAAAAACCCATGGTGGCATGCAAATGAAGTCCACACCTACCACCCCAGCCCACTGCTACCTAGTAACAACACCAGGTTGTGCTTCAGCAATGTGGTGTGAGTCCGTGTTAGCTCTGTGTTATATACAGGGAAAGTTTCCCCATACATGAGCTAACACCGAAGTTGAGCGATGTGAAAGCCATTAAAAGTTGGCTTTCCTTAATTATATTTAAATTCTACTTTGCGCAAAGTGACACAGAAATTAAACTTGTGCAAACAAGCTTATTTAAAAACATATATATATTTTTTTATTAAAAGATTAAACTGTTAACAGGGAAAAGTCCCCTTTAATGTGTAAGATCCGTGCTATCCACCTTCAACATGGCCAGAGCCATGTTGTATCCATGTGGATAGCACGGAGTAGACGTGGTGGGCAGTATATGTACCTGAATTGATCTGGAGGTGTAGAAAACAGTGCTGCATCACCGTGTAAACTAATGTGGTAGTAGGCAGCCATAGGGGAGTTTGGGCAAATGTTATTTTATTTTTACTGGTTTTATTCTGGATAAAGGCAATACAAAAAAATGGGGCAAAAGGCCAGAAATAAGGTCAGTTTCTAAATATTGCCTTTACAAACTTAGAAAGTTGATAGAATGACAGATTTTGCATTAGCATGGATATTTATGAAGAGTATGTGGCCTGCAACTGACATGCTAATATTTGATACAGTGATAAATATAAATGTAAAATGTTTATATGTTTTTTTTTCCACTGTGTGGTGTGGCACTTTGCTCAGCACTGCTTAGAATGATAGGAAGAGCTATATAGAAATGTATAGCTGAAATTTTCACTGGTGATTTAGCTCAGTGGTTAGAGTTTTGGCTTTGCGTACAGTAGGTGCACAATTCAAATACCAAGACAAGCAATTCAGCTATTACATGGGAAAGCGTTGTTACATTATTTTTTTATTTTTAATGATGTAGTAATTGATATTTGTTAACCAGTGTAGTGTAGCTGACCAACCTTCCAGTGTCAGTGGTTATGGATTTGATATGGATGTGGGAAAATAAGATTGAAGGGTGTCCAGTTTTAGGCCTTTCTACACAGCAATGTTCACACTAGCTGCAACAGTTTTAAAGGCCTAAAACTGGATGAAATGTGAAAATAAAATAAAATAAAGTAAAAGGAAATACCAGACAAAAGGCAATCAACTAGAAATAACTAATAAGGCCTCTGCCACTCACAGTGGCCCATTCAAATCCCTCAATAATGTAGCTGGTAGGTGGAATGTATGATAGTCAGCCAATCACACAGGCAGCATCTGCAGCACACCAAGATAAAGTATGTAAACACCCTTCAATCTTATTTTCCCACATACTCCGCACCATTGGAGTACATACTTGGGAATTTTAACTGACAAAATGATGGCTGCTGCTGCTTTGCTACATCCGGACATGCTACAGATTGAGGGCATTGATGATGATGATGATGCTGACAACCAGCCCAGACTGAGGAGAAGAAGAGTGTGCAGACCCAGGGTAACCTTTCAGGGGCTACATGAGCTGGAGATAGTAGAGTGCTACAGGGTGGACAGGGACATACTTCAACAAATCACTGAGCTCTGCCGCCCTCACCTCAGACCCAGAGCCAACAGAGGGGAACCCATCCCAGTGGAAACAAAGGCATGTGTAGCCTTAAGAATATTAGCTACAGGTACTTTCCAATGACCTACTGGGGGCATCATGGGGGTCTCACAGGCATCCGCATCCAGGGTACTCCACCAGTTCCTGGATGTCATGCTAACACATACCAGTGAGCACATTTATTTCCCCAGCATCCCTGCAGAGAGGACCAGCAATATGCATCCCTTCCACCATGTAGCAAACTACCCCGAGGCACTGGGTGACGTATACTGCACCCATGTCCATATCAAAGCACCACCTGGTGAAGAGGGTAGAGTGTATGTGAAATGTAAGGGCTATCATTCCATCAACTGCCAGGTCGTGTGCAATGCCCAGGGCATTATCATCAATGTGTGTGTGTTGAGAGCTGTCACAACTCCCACATCTGGCATGCCTCATAGCTGTACCAGGCATTTGCCAGGGGGGACATCCCATATTGCCATATCATGGGGGATGCTGGCTACGCACTGGAACCAGGGATGATGACACCCATCAGAAGTGCACACACACACACACACACACACACACACACACACACACACACACACACACACACACACTGAGGAATGCTATAATGAGGCACACGCACAAACTAAAAACATCATAGAGCATGTGTATGGCCTGCTTAAGTCACGGTTCCACTGCCTTGACATATCCGGTGGAGCCCTGCAGTACTCACCAGCCACATGTGCACATATGTTCATAGTATCTGCCATGCTACACAATATGACCCTGTGGAAACAGCTGTGGCAGAAACAGCACAAGGAAGGGGGACACAACCCCCCCACCATTTCCAAGATCCCCACAAGCACAGGGAGACTCAAAGGAGGAACCCCATGAGACTATCCCAGTAGGCATATGTGGGCATGCCCAGTAAGCCTGGCATTGGCAAAGAGGCAGCGCATAGCACATACACTAACACCCTAGGGACCCAGAGACTGACACCTCTCTCTGATTCAGACACACAGTAAAAATGATGCCACACACATCACACTACCTGTACCTTACCAAGTATAGGCTGTGTACTGTGTGCATCTGACCTCTGTCCTCACAACTGCCACAGCCACAAGGTAAGTTACTCTTCTTAACAAATTAATGCTGTATTACATTGTGGTGGCATATCTATGGTATCACTGCATGCATGCAAGGGAATGGGGTGGCCACAGGGATAGCAGCAGACAACTGACATATATGTGGGACAACAGGAAATGTCCATCAAATACTGGCTTACCCAGAATATGCAGTCGTCCCCTAGGTGATAAAACTCACTGCAGTATATGTGGGGGAACTAACAAACTGCGGGGTCATAGGTCATATGCATGGATGTTAGTTTTGGAGTCCCATACACACCTCTCAGCCTCAAACAGCAAGTCAGCTGTACAAAGCCAGAAAGAAATGTGTGGCAAAGGCCCACAAATAGGGACGATGATGAAATAGTCCACTTACTAATTTACACAGTGAGATCACAGCAGCTCTTGCAGTTGCCTTAACTCTCCAAAGGGTAAAAAGTCTGAAACTCAAATGTCTGTCATAACTGTCTAACCTTTGGTCTCTAGTGATATGCCAATATTCTCCAAGACTAGCACAATACAATGCTAAATGGAACCAAAATGTAAAGCAGACATCTGGATAGTCTGTGCAAATGTGTACAGTTAAGAGGTATGCCCCCTCCCCCCAACACACCTGTCTTCCCATAGCAATGCAGGAACATTTATATTTGTCTGATCTGAAGATTTCTGTCAATAAGTAATGACATAATACATTTCAGTGTCAGACGTCATATATGTCTGCAAAATGTCTGCTAAAATAAACCCTGTTACTCTAGCAACTTTCTACATTTGTAAGTGCAATATTTACAGTATTTCCATATGTTTGGGCCATTGTCCCCCATTTTGGCAGGCTATCTCCAGATTTTTTGCACTAACAGGTTGAGAGGTATGGCTGTGGCACAAAAAACCCAGACTGGAGTACATCTATCTGTGGAATGGAGTCCCACTCTTACTATAGAAGGTCATACTGGGCATGAACCATGTTTAAAGCCACATCGGACTATAGGTTCATAGATTAGTACTAAGCTAACTGCCCTTGCGAGCCATTTTAAGCTTAGCCAATTATCCCTTGTGAGACTCGAACCCTGCACCTTGTGTTTGTAAGGCAAACACCTTAACCATTAGGCCACCCTCCCAACCCAAATATAACTGTATTGTGCATATATGTCTTTGCATACAGACATCTATGTACACCTTAACTGTCTCTACCCACACCCATCACACAGGATGACCCTCAGCTATCTGTAGGTGGCCCATATGTGATATATCTTCATCTGTTGCATGTGATGCACAGACATATATATGGGCAACATATAATATTTCAGACATACACACACATAGACATGGGGAAGAGAGAGACAGAAAATGAAAGAAACAGACAGAGAGTGAGTCATAGACAGAGATACCCTGAAAGGCATAGAGTGATGTCTTGCTGTGGACAATTGCATACCAGTTGTGACCAGTTGCATGTGGCAGCATGAAGGTGAGCTCCATTGTGTAATACTAGTGAGGTAGGGGTTGTAATATCACATTACCTGCTTTTGTGTGTGTGTGTGTGTGTGTGTGTGTGTGTGTGTGTGTGTGTGTGTGTGTGTGTGTGTGTGTTTGTAGGTTAAAGTATTATGAGGCCTTTCCCACCCAGTGCACTTCCTATTGCCCTACTTTACAAGATCTGCTGATGTCAGTCACCGTAGAAGTACCTTTGGACACTCATCAGCCCTGTATTCTCCATGGCACATGCATAACTGTATAACACTGTAGTACAAATAACTAGCTAGGTAGGGGTTCTAATATCACTCCTGACAAATAATGTAAGTGTGTGTGTGTGTGTGGGTGTGTGTATTTGTGTTTGTAGGTGAAATATTTTGATGCCTTTCCCACCCTGTACACTTCCCATTGCTCTACTTTAGAAGACCTGCTGATGTCATTCACCTTAGATGTACCTTTGGACACTCTTCAGCTCAATAATCTCCATGGTGCATGTAATTGTGTAACACTATAGTACTATAGTTCAAATAACTAGATAGGTCGAGGTTCTAATCTCAGTCCTGGCAAGTGTGTGTGTGTGTGTGTGTGTGTGTGTGTGTGTGTGTGTGTGTTTGTGTGTGTTTGTGTTTGTAGGTGAAAGTGTTTTGAGGCCTTTCCCACCCAGTACACTTCCCAGTTCCCTACTTTAGAAGACCTGCTGATGTCATTCACCTTAGATGTACCTTTGGACACTTGTCAGCGCTATAAGCTCTGTGGTGTGTGCAATAGCTAGATAGATAGGGGTTTTAATATCAGGCTGTGTGTGTGTGTGTGTGTGTGTGTGTGTGTGTGTGTGTGTGTGTGTGTGTGTGTGTGTGTGTGTGTGTGTGTGTGTGTGTGTGTGTCTCACCCAGTACACTTCCCATTGCCCTACTTTAGAAGAACTACTGATGTAATTCACCTTAGATGTACCTTTGGATACTCTTCAGCCCTATACGCTCTGTGGCACCTGCAATAACTGCGTGACACTGTAGTACAAATGACTAGGTAGGTAAGTAGGGTTCTAATCTCAGTACTGACAACTGTTATACTGTGTGCGTGTGTGTTGATTATACCATTTTGTGGCCTGTTTCACCCAGTACACGTCCCATTGCCCTACTTTGAAAGGGCTGCTGAAGTCATTCACCTTAGCTATACCTTTGGACATTTATCAGCCCGGTAAGTGTTGTGGCATGTGTGATAAATAGGCAGCATTATAGTATGTAAATGTAGATATGTAGGTGTTTGAATCTCAATCCAGTTAACTATACTACTGTGTGTGTGAAGCATTTCCCCTGTGGCTGTTGTGTGTGTTGGTTATACCATTTCAAGGCCTGTTGACCCCCTCCCAATGGCATTTCATTAAAGAGCCAGTTGATGGCATCTGCATTACAAGCACAGTCACACATTTTCTAACACAAAGGCACTGTGGTGCATGCAATAGTCATATCAGACTGTATTGTACATAACTAGAGAAGTTGGTCATATAATAGGAAAAGTGTTAACTCTGTGTGCATGTGTGTTTTAATTCATGTTCCCATGCAGCTGTGTGTCTGTGTTGCAGATGGCTATACCATGTTAAGGGCCTGTGAACCCACAATTGTCAATCCTAACAGCCCCTGCAATTGCCGTCCACTTGAATAGTAGTGGCAGACATTGCAACACTATAGTAGCTCTGTGGTGTTTGTGTTATGTATTCAGCAGTATCATTTGTACAAGTAGGCAGGTTCAGGTTCTGCTAACAGCAAGGGCAGGTCATGAGTGTGTGTGTGTGTGTGTGTGTGTGTGTGTGTGTGTGTGTGTGTGTGTGTGTGTGTGTGTATGTATGTACATCCCCTTGCAACAGTCTACGTGTGTTATGGCCACCAGCATACCTCTCAACCTTGCACAGAAAGACATCTGGTTAGATCCATATGGTAAAAAATGAGGCAAATACCAAACAGTGAGCACAACCTTCACATATTGCTGTGACATGCATGGAAAATAGCTACCAGAACAGGTTGTGCATGTGAATGCACTTTCCAAAGTGTATGTGTTGTTAAATGACAATAGCTGTCATCAATCTGCAATGTTAGTCTGTCATGATTTTCCCACAGTTCACCAGAAAACCACATTTTATGACAAATGGAAAGAAAGTCTGTGTCAAACATCAGGATAATCTGCAGACATATGCAGAGGTCACAGGTATGGCCACCATCTATACCACCCTGGAGGTTGCAGTCAATGTTTGGCAAGGTGTGACCTGTGACAACAACTGAAACAGTACAGAGGTCCCAAGAGTGTGGGACAACAAAAATGTCATACAGTCCTATACTGCTTGCATAGAGTAGTTATTGCACAGCATTAGCACCTCAATGTTATGACAAATAGTGTAAGGTAAGGTAATGTCATACAAAGAAGGTGTCATAGTAGCAATCCAGAGGAAGTCCTGTGTGTTGCACTTGCCATGGCCATGGTATGTCTTGCCAACTGTCACATTACTACAGGTCGTGTCCCACACTCCACATTTGATAATGTTGCAAAGCCATTCATTGTCACTTATGTGTGTGCAATATGTATACATGTGAAGGCCCTGTAATCAACTGGTGCCCGCATAACCCATAAGTATATAGGTATGATTGCTAATTAGCTCCACCCACATATGCAGGTACAGCCTAAGGCTGTGTGAACTGTATTTTGCACTCTGTCATTGAACCACAAACTGCTGTTAACACACTGCGATAGGCCATACAGTGGGTATGGAATGCTCTCAAGGTCACACCCTCAAGCTGTATGCAGACAACAGTGTCAGCATGCCACACAGCAAGTACATGTCCCCACCATGTCCCACATCAGTGCCAACTCCATAAACACACAGACTGCGATAACAGGTCTGGATACCCAGGATGGCAACATAATTGCATTCAGGCACCAAGTATTGGCAGTTGTCAGGAATTGCTTGAATGTGGTTCACCACATAGGTGAAGGGACCGCATCAAGCCAAAAGGTGGACATTACCTCCGAATAGTCCTCAGTCAGTAAAACAATACATTAGCAGCATGGGCAGTCTACTGTGCACCTATGCAGACATATGCTGAATCTGTGAAGTCTATGTTAACTCCCACAAAGGTCAGCCATGTTCCTCAACACACACACACATGTGACATTGGTACAGGATAATATGTGCATTTATTAACATGTATAGTACAAGGTGTGATACTACCCAAATCACTGACATTCACAATAGGTGTGCACTTGTGTGCATTACAAAACCCCACCCATAAATGTAGTTTGACCTGACATATGCATCCAGGTATGCAAAGACTGCCACTATGAATGCTACAGTATTGACATGATGACCAATGGGGCCTTACATGTATGCTCCTTGGCTGTTGACTCTGTGCTACCAACCTCCAAATGTGGGGTTGTGTGCCTGGGAGGCGGTGGCTCCACCAAGGTTTGCGAGGAGCTCCTCTGTTGGTGTCAGTGGTGCTTCTGTAGCAGGCCCTCCACCAGTGCCAACACGATTCCTGGGCACAGCTGCAGCCCTTTGCATTGCATTGTGAATTAGGTCTGTGGCATGGTGTCGGACCTGTTCATAGACCCTGCTATGCTGTCCAATGTTGTTGATGGTCCCCATCAATTCTGCCCATGGGGCAGTTTGTTGCTGCATGTGCTGCCAGCTTCTCCCCAACAGTACCCTGTGATGTAGTCTTAGGGAATCCAAGTTTGCCGCAGTCTCGGACTCCATGTTTGACATCTATGATGCATCCCACCTGGAAGACATGAACAGGGGAACACATCTCAGGACTGCATACATTGGCTACCATCATGTACAGACCATACACATCCACATTTGCTGCCACCATCGATCACTAACGCCCATATTATACCCCTACCATCTATCGGTACAGCATGTGTGTGAGTACTGTGAACATACCAGCATTACAGCATGCACTGCCCCCCTTATTTTGTGTTATGTTCTCCCCACTGAAGACCATTAATGTGCATAATCCACCATTCATAATTCTCATCACACAGCACATGCTGCAGCTGGGGACATCATGGGAGTTCCCCACCAGGAAATACCAGGCCATCAAACATCTACCATACACCTATAGTCTATGTGGCCAACCTTCTAGCCAGTGTCATACATACTCCTCAGGAGTGACTTCACTGTGGCTTGCAAGGAAATCATGGTCTCCACATTGCTGGGACTGCTGGCTGCATGAGTGCAGGTCATGCTCCACTGTGTTAACACACACACGCGCGCGCGCACACACACACACACACACACACACACACACACACACACACACACACACACACACACACACTCTACTTGGTAAGTGACCTGGACTGGCCTTGTTGGCAGCTCACATGTGTGTCACACACAATCACCCTGCAGTGAAATGGATACCGTGTCCACAACAGGCAGGGTAGCTACCAACACCTTTGCAGGTGTGACCTGGTGAAATGGATGGTTAACAGCACATTCACCCTTGGGATACCATCTGTGTCCCTGTTGGATGGGGACGTCAGCTGCTGCCTTGCATACACATGGGCTACCTTGTGGCCTAGGCATATGGCTGCTCATGACTCATAGCCTAGAAACCTGAGATGGTTGCAGGACTAACAAAAATGGCCTGACTACTGTAACAGACTGTGTTGTTATGTGTCCACACACATCACTGCCATCGACTGTGGGGTGCCCTCTATGGGCAACATTATAGTACCAGGTCATCCAGGCTACAGCTGGCAAATAGGTGAGTGGTACTACAGGTGCATGTGGACATTCCAGGAACATCTGAGGTACACAATAACAAAGAGCGGTGCATATTTGGTGTAGGGTGTCCTACTCACAGGTGTCTGACATCTGCAGTACCAGATGCCATTATTTTCTGACTGCAGTCCTTCATGATTTGCCAGAAAAACAAACTTTTATGGAAAACATGGCCAAAATTGTGAGGCAAATATCAGGACATTCTGTAAAGCCCTGTACATTTCAGAGGTATGCTGCAGACATAACCAACAGGGATGGCTATAGGTGTTGGACACCAGACTAACATGCAACATGACAGTCCTGGAAGTGTTGTTGAGAGCTACTATTTAAATTCATATTTCCTGTGACTGCATCCCCCATCTGCATTCCATTACATACTTAATTGTTTGACATACCTGGTATAGTGCTGTACCCCTTTTTCAGAATAACTCCACAAAAGGTGTTGTGAATAGATGCAGTCTGTCTTTTGTTGAAAGGATCAGACCTGTTTAGCATAGGCATCAGCTTGCCTTTTGTAGGCAATGCTCATGAACAGGTGATGGTCTGTGCACCAATCTGTTACTCCCATTTGCTAATTGCATCCAGAACAGCTGGGTTGCCTTCCTAATAACCAATGTCATGGCAACACAGTGCTATAATTAAGGCCTTCATGTGGGCCTTGCCCCTTTTCCTGGCCTGTGAGGAGGACATTATGGAGGTGTTATAGCTACAGCATCACAGAGGATAAGTTTAAATACTGTCCTTTGGACTGAGGTGTTGTGTCCACAGTTTTGTATGCTAAGTCCACATACCTCTCAAACTCTTAGCACAGGAAATGTGGACACAGCATGACAAAATGTGTAGACAAAGGGTCACAAATAGGGAGAGATTTTAAATATTGGTGTCATAACCCTAGAGAATTGCTAACGTAACAGGGTTTGTTTTGACATTACGTTTCTGAGAAATTTGAAATCTGACACTCAAATGTGTATTAATTTTTAGTGACTTCCATCCTGATATCATTCCAGTGATTTAGCAGAATGCCACAAATGTTATGAGGAACAGGCCATAAATATGAGCCATAACCCTGGACATTCTGTGGACATCTGTACAGTCACATGTGACACTTTGCAGCATTTATTGGTCTGCATACTGGTTCTGTGTCTGTCAGAGGCCCAAGTACACAGTGATTTTTAGCCACTATATGAGAGAGTACTGTGTGACTGGCTATCAGCATGTGTTCATATAACTCAGTTGCTGTACTCAAGAGGTCAGTTGGCCTACTAATATGTTGACCTGGCTGCAGTTCAAATGGTTCTGTGTTCATAATTTGGCAGTGATGTTTTTCACCCTAAAGGTATATCCATGTACTGCCTGATAACCTTACAAATGCATCAGCATACCAAAAACTGCATATTTTCACAGAATGTCCGGAGTTTGTGCTCATAGTTTTGGTCTGTTCCTCAGAATATTTGTTGTTTTATGGTGAATAACAGGGATAATTTGAGATCTGATGGCACTACATAATGACAGAGGTTTAAGTTACAGACTTTGAATCCTTCAGCAAATGTATGTTAAAATAAACCATGTTACTCTAGCAACTTTCTTATATGTATAATTGCACTGTGTAAAATATCTGCCTATTGTTGGGCCTCTGTTCCCATTTTGTCAGTGTTCATCCAGTTTCTTGCACTAAGAGGTTGAGAGGTATGTGCATCAATAATTTCCCAAAGCTGATTTGTCATAGTGGTACGTTGCTCTGACTCTAGTGTAGAGGGTCCTGGATTCAAGATTTGGCAGTGATATCTTTTTTCCCTACTACTAAATGACTGTAATGCATGATATATTTGAAAAAGCATCACAAATTCCTACAGCTCATATGGCATAGTGGTGTGTTGCTCTGACTGTACTGCACACAGGGTCCTGGGTTTTGGACCTGTCAGGGCTGGTCATTTTGTTGCTGGGTAAAATAGGGGCTGATTGAGACAGAGTGATTAAAGCAGTTTTAAGTGGGTTTGCATGAAGCACCATGATACCAAGAGGTGCTTAGTCCTTCTTGGCTTTGCTTAGCGCTGCATATTCCCACTTAAACCCACGCTAGTTTCAAAAAAGAAAAAAGGGTGATAGGAAAGTGGTGAAACGGGAACAAGCAGGGGGAAAAACAATGTGAAAGGCAGCTAGGGATGTGCAGGACAGGTGTAGGAAAGGACCGTAACTCTCCATTTCTTCTGCAGCAACAGCTGTGAATGATGTGGACAATTTGGAATTTACAGCCTCACACCACACAGGGAGGGGTGTGGGTGACATACATTGGTTGTGTAAATCAGGGGTAAATTGATTGACGTCAGTGTACTTGGGGGCTGGATAGAGAGGTTGCTTTTGCAGACAGACAAGACAGCAGACAGGGGCGGTGCCCTCAGTCAGGCTCAGGAATCCATCCAACTCAGTCTGGATGACCCTGCACATCATACCTCGGAACTTTTTGCAGGTGATGGGCTCCTGTCTGTGGGTCCTGTCCCCTGAGGCAGTTCCACCTGAGGATGGTGCAGGACCAGTGAGGAGGCAGTTTTGGGTTGGGTCCCAGACATGCTAGTGCCCCTTGCTGTGGCCAGGTGAGGCAGGACTGGTGGATCTGTTGGGATCTGCCTTCCCAAACGTGCTATGGTGTTGAGGTTTTTCAAAATGTATTGGTTAGTTATGGACAAAACATTTCAAAATTAGTTATAACAGCATGTGTGGGTCTTCTAATTAACCCAGAACAATAGAAGTGAAACATTTGTATGGCAAACAGAACACATGCCTAAATGAAATAACAGTCAGCATTGTAACAGCATGCCAGTTACATTTGCGGCAGCAGGCCACCAACAATGGTATTTGAACAAGGTATGTTAAAATGCAATCAGTTAAATATATGAACAATAACAGAACACAAGTCCCAACATTAGGTTTTGAGAACAACATACTCCGTAGTATATGAATAATAATTATTGATACAGATAAGGGGTGGGGTGGGGGAAGTCCATTAACTACTTTATAGGCTTCTATTTTTCACAACAGTACTGCTCAATACTCTACAGGTCTTCCCCCCTTTACATCTACCTATGGCCCATAGTTTCTGTAGCACATACATAACTGTTAACTGTCAACCTGGAATGGTATGGGGCAAACTGTGACAACTCTGGGTACATGACTAGAGAGGACTCGTACATGTCAAGGTTACAGATATGATGAAGAAGGTGCACCCTGCACTGATGATGTGTATGTGTAATACTGGCATACTTCACCTGGATTCATATCTGGGTCTAAGGTTACTGGCAGCAGTGACCACTAGCCATGACAGTGTGACACTTGAGAAACATGTATTGCGAAGATTGCATGTTGTATGTACCTATCCTGCTGTCATTTGCAGACATGGGGTTGGACAGCAGAACAGTTGTACATGGTTTATTAGTTTGTTTAGCTACTACAAACATTTATTTACCTGTAAGATCTGTGGAGAACATATCTGTTAACACTACCTGACTGCTTCTACAAATATTCAAGATTACATGAGTGTAAATATTCTCATATCTTAGTACCATTCCCTGGATTCAAACCATGGTATGGGTGTGCAAAAATGAATGACAAAGCCATTTCTCATCACACTGAGCTACTGGTGAACTGCTGTCATTTGCTTGACTGATTTCTATGTGATACTCCCTTGGGTAGACAGTTTGACCTAGTAATCTACGTGTAGTGTCACCAAAGACTGTGGTGACAGTTGAACGTACATGCCTGAGATTCATGCATGACAGATAGTGTACTGTGTATTAATCCTTTGAAATAATAAGATCTGGAATGCAAAGGTTAACACAAGGCAATGCAGCAGGGGACACACTGTAGTACATTAGACATTACTATTCAAGGTTCAGATCTTAGTGCAGGACGTATTTTATATTTGTCTTGTTTTACAGCTCCACAGTCTACAGTTTTGCATAACAGTTGGCTATCAGAACAACCTCAGTTAATGCATGCTGTCAAAGCCATATTTGCTGTGAAGCACCTGTACACATTCTATTTCTTCAACAACATATCAGATTAAACACAACAGTTTGTGGTATAAATTTTTATTTGAGTAACATGACACAGTGCTTTATTACAGTTGAGATTCTACATTCAGTAGTACTGCATATCCTGTAGATCAATATTGGTCTGACAAACTTTATTTATTCAGTGCACTCAGAACACACTATACCAATTGGCAGTAAACAATGTACTCCTTCTTATTTATTGCACTATATACTGCAAAATAGATCTGTACTCATCAGACTCTCGGCTCAGCCTTGCCAGTGTGTGTACATGAGCGTCTATGTTGCTAGCTCTCTCCTCTGCAGCTGTAGGGGAAAAACAACCATTATGCATACCTGTTTATCACATACCCAGGCTAGAATTTGGTACAGCTATGGATGAAATACTTGCACACTACTGTGGCATTCCTGTCTTGAGCATCTTGGATCCATTGGGCCAAGAGTGCCCCTTTCTCCGCTGTAGGTTGGCATAGTGATGTCATACCTGCTCACCAGTTTGGGGCATTCTAGTGGCACTGGTGAGGTCATGTGCCAGATATTCCCAGGCCTCACATTTGTATTGGGAGCCCTGGTACTGGCCCTGCAGCAGTCTGTTGTCATGATGTTGCACAAAGGGCCCAGCCATGACCCTGGACTCCAAAATGCCCCAGCGCTGCACCCGAAAGTGCGCTCCCTCTCCTACTTCAGATATAGCTCCTGCAGTGATCAAACTACAACAGGTTCTGGCTGTATTCATTCCCACTTGTGCAGTTTAAATAAGGCCATATTCCTGCTTTTTACCATAATTGGACCATTTTTGAAAATGCTGAGCACAGCTCAGTGGTGCGCAAACCTGCTAAGCTGAGTTGAGCAGTGCTTAAAGTGGCAAATGATGAGCAGTGCTTAGGAGTGCACAAATCTGCTTAGCTGGGCTGAATGTTGCTTCGAATTATACTTCTTAGCAATGCTCAAACCAGCTTAGCAGACCTAAGCACTGCTAAGTATTGCTCAGTTTTCATTTAAAGAAAATTAATGAATTGGACATTAATTACTCCTTACTGAAATATTATTAAGTGCATATATTTTACTTTACATGACATCCCCCTATGTGCTTTGATTACATTACTTTGGGGTGTGACTGTACTGTCTGAGACACTTGTGTTTATATGGGGGATTTTACATCATATATCCACTGACACTGGACTTTTGGACCAGCTACACTACCCTGGTAAACAAGTATCAATTACTACATCATTAAATAAATAATAAATTATTTCGCAATGCTTTCCCCTGTAAAAGCTGAATCACCTGTCTTGGTATTCGAACCATGAACTACTGCACACAAAGCCAAAACTCTTACCACTAAGCTAAATCAGCATTCAAATTTACAGCTATAAATGTCTATATAGCTCTTCACAGTAATTTAAGCACTGCTGAGCAACGTGCAGCGGTGTGCCATTCCACTCAGCTATGCTTAAACTTCACTTATGATGAGAAAAAATAGAATACAACCATTTTAAATAGATTTTTATATTATCCTCAGTTTGCAAAATTTAGTGCCATTGCCTGTCGTGGCTCGCTATGCAAATATACGCTAAGATTTAAACAGAAAAAAAGTTAAACTATTACATTTATGTACATTTACAGTGCATAATACTTATTTCTACATTAAAAGTAACTCAGCAAACACAACTAGCACTGGTAAAACATTCAATTAATGGTTTACCAAAGCTAGCTTCCATCTACACACACTTCACTGCTTACAAGGAAGCTTGTTCCGTGTAAGCAGTTGAAAACTTGTTCATGTCAACACATGAACTAGCTGCTCATACTGTGTAGAGTGTACAAAGCCCATTAATAATTCAGGGATCGTGCACTCTATACAGTGCTACAGGCAGCATGAAATGCCACCATGTAGGCTCTACACAAAGCCTACACAGACTTTCATGAATACTGGCCTGAATGTGTACCTACAGGAAGAGCTGCATGCCAATCATTCCAAAGACATGCATCTGGAGCATTTCTCCCCGGGCCTCCGCTGAAAGTAGGCTCTGTGGAACCTAGTCGGACATTCCCTGTCAACAAATGTTAAATAAATAAATAAATTATTAAACAGTTGGGCTGTTTCTGCCTTATATGAGAGCTCTGCATAATATTACTTTGAAGGAGGGGTAATTATATTGACTTGCTGTCAGGGAATTTGCACAAAGCAAATTAGCTAGAACAGAAATGGAAATGCTAGAAAATCCAAGGCTGGAATATTAAATACAGAAAATACTGCCTGTTCAATTTCTAATTTAACTGCCAACCCAGATTCTCATAAAGGACACTGTTCCTCTTCAAGCCAGCAAGTCAGCGAAGTAATATGACTGTAGTATTGAAATATTTGCATAAGGGCTACTAAAATAGGTCATGGGCTTGTATCAGAAATTCTAAAGGAAACTGCAAAAGAGGTCAGAGTAATTTGCAGTGGAAAAGAAGATAAAGAAAAGAGATGCATAATTACAATTTGAAAATGGCTTTACATACATCATATGTAAAATTATAATATGATGCATACATCAAAATAAGTGACTATCTCATCAGAAAATGTATAGGTGAATCTCAAAAATGATGTATCAGCATTGATATAATCACAGAATTCTTCCAGATGTTTGTGTTAGTCCATAAAATAAAAATACCATCCAAAAATGAAACTGCTGTTTATAGGACTTAGCAAACCCAGTATTAAAAAAGCAATGGATAAGTAAAGATCTTACAAAAAAACAAACTTAAATCTCATATTTACAGGGAAAAAAAACTTTGCTAATTCTTATGTACACTTCAACAGTTGGCATCCAAAATATCAGGAGAGGATTTTAATAATTCCAGAAAAGAATACTTCTACATAAATGTCTTTTATTGACAGTGATACAACCTGTTGATCATGTTGGTTACCATCCCTTGATTGCTGCTCTCCCTGGACATTACAATCCCCCAACGATATGACAGGAGTCACAGGAAATTATCTGTGATGCAAACAACTTCCAAGGGCTCATGTAGCCTCCCATCTACATTCACCACAGTTCCACCTCATGAGGTGTTCATAGGGCTGTAGGTTCTGAAAGCTGCATCAGTTTTCTTAAGATTTCAGTTGGTTATCCACTTGTAGAAAACTGTCACATCCAGGTGCCTTGGGTTTTGCAGTAACATCCCATCTTCTACAGAATCAAAGTAGAGTACCATGCAACTCCTCTTCACAATTATCAACTATTCTGAAGAGTAAAGAAATTTAGTTAGTGATACAGCCATTTTTTCCTGTATAAATACCACCTCCATTCTCCCCCGAAACAGGTCATGAGCCTGTTGACAGTAACCTGGCATGTGGTGCATGTAGCTTCCTTAATTTAGCTGTTCAGTGATGGCAGTGATGAGAAATGGAGGGGCCATGGAATCATGCTAACCGGTAAATAAGCACTTTTTGTCTTCCCTTCTGCATTACTGATGCTATACTTTCAGCTGCAGCAACTCGAGATTTTGCAATTTACAGAACAAAGCAGTTTATAAATTACACAGCTGAACCCATTCTTGATGTGTGGTAGGAGATTACGCATTTTTTTAGTTCACTAGTTGTGATAGTTTTCATTCTCTTGAAAGGATTATTGGTTACTTTTACATGTCTAATTGGATTAACTGCAGCTGTGTTACCTCTAACCCATTATGCTGGGGAGGATATGCTGAGATGATGCTAGATTTGTGCTCTGTCCAAGAATGATAAATTACTGAGAACATAACAGAAATGGCAAGGAACCTGCAGAAGGTAATTGGATAATACCAAAACTATTTCTTCATTTCATGCAAACAAATCATATGGGGCCTTCAGAGAAAAATCTGTAAGCCCTGCTTACAATGAAGCAGTACAAAGATTAAGACAATTAATAAAATACTCACTATACAATAGTATGATGCAGTAGTGTTTGAATTAACAATGAAGTGTTCAAGATGGAGACAATTAACAACGATGGTTTCTTTCAGAACTTGGGAAAGTGCTCTAAAATGGATGGGAATTATTTGTTTATTTATTTATTTTACATGTGTTTACTGGGAAAGTCTGATTGGGCAAAGCCCATTTTCACCGGAGGCCCGGGGAGAAAAGCTCCACATAAAGAAAATGCAGCACAGAGATCTGTAACACAGACTTATTAAATTAAAAATAAGTATAAACAAGCTTACAATATTCAAATAAATGTGCATGGGAAATTTGTACAATAGTAATTCAGAACATTTGGGTATATTACAAATTAATACAAAAATCAGAGTAACCACAAAAATATGAAGAAATAGATAATCCAAGTTAGCATTTAAAATAATTCACAGTGTATGTCAACAGCCATTAAGTAGATTAGTAGGAAGAGAGAGCTTGAGGGACAGGAGAAATCAGATATGGATGGAAGTGCTCAGCCAGGAGTATTGCATGAGCATTGCCATGTATCTGATAAATACATTTTGAGTAGTTTCTTAAAATGGGTTATGTTGTTAGCAGTTCTGACATTGTGGGGTAAAGAATTCCAGACTTTAGAAATGAAGCAAGAATAAAGGAATTGTCCTGCAGAATTATTGGCTTTAGAGACCTGAAGTAAAGATTTATTTGTTGAACGAAGTGAGCAGTGTAGAGTAGGGGAGTAATAGAATTAAAATAATATAATAATAATAATAATAATAATAATAATAGAATTAAAATAAGAACATTATGTCTAAACTTTCTGAGAGGTATAACCTGAATCCTTCCCATTGCAATAGGACACGTTGCATTTACATATTTAAAAAATAATAATAAAAACATGTATATACTGAATACCTAGTACTAAACTTTAATAAATTGCAACACAAAATTAACTCTCTCATCCTGTACAAGTAAGACTTCATTTGATCCAAATGTTTTTCCAATAAAACATAGAAGATTTAGCAGCAACTGTTTCAAGTTAAAAATAGTTAAAATTGAGAAGGGTGGCTGTCTGTTATACTCAACAAGAGAAGGATATATTGTTGTGGGATAACTGATCTGTGCATGACTACAGCCTCATTTGCAAAAGCGATCATCCCAGGTATGTTCTAGGTACCCATTAGTGTGAGATTTAATTTTGGTTCGATAAAAATGAAGTGGTCATCAATTTGGTTACTTCCCAGTCTCAGGAATCGAAATGCTGATCACAAAAAATATATGTCTTTTGCTTTGGTCTTCAGCTTAAGGTGAGACGTCAGATTTATAGATTAAAAAAAAAAACATTAAAGCATGGTAAAATGAAAAGAATTTGTGAACATATAGTAGAATGAGGAATCATATAAAATGAAGATAAATCTGTGAAGTCCAGGCTACAGCTCACACATCAATATCAGAAATGACAAAATTTACTAACAAGCAATGCCCTGAGCTGATTAATGTAACTAATAGTCTGTTCAGTATGAATCAGGGAAATTAAGGTAAAAACAATGAGAATTACTATATGAGTAAAGAACTCTGCATTAACTGAAAACTAACAAATTAAAGGAAATAGCGACAAGTAACTGACAGTGGTTTAGAAACAAAATGGTTTTAAAGATAAAGTCACACTGATTGGAAACTTGTGTGTGAAAACCCTGAGAGTGTACTGGTACTGAATCTTTAGGGTAGCAGGAAATAATCATGGTGCTCCTGAGGTCCACATGTTGCCAAGCAAAAAAATTATTCCAGGAGGACACTACAGTTAGTAGTCTGAGATGGAACCCACTGCAAATACTAATGAGTTTAAAAGTAGAATGAGGGTGACCAAAGACAGGAGCTGACCCACTGGGTGTACTGACTACTGTATTACATTCCTTTGTTAGTTTCGCTGTTGGAGTATTAGGGTACACCTAATATAGGTGGACTGGTTGAGCCAAAGGTAATGCAAGCATCAAAGATGATCTGCCACTGTAATTCCATTTTTCTTAAGTAGAGCATTTTGGTTTCCCATTAGAAGGACTTGTTTGATGAATTCAAAAACATCAAAAGAGTACTCAGAAAAAAACAAGGAAATGTAGTGTATGTCTAAAGTGATGTATCCTATTTTTAATTCTCATAGCAGGTATATATTCATACACCTTATGGTACAGAGTTCCATAGGTTTTACCAATGTAGAGACAGGGGCACTGATCATTTGACCAGGTAAATGATGTTAGTAGTGCTGCGCTGACTTCTGGCATGAGCTTTGTAAACTCTGTAGTTTAAACACAAAATACTGTTGGAGTTGCTCCAAAAATCTTTGTGTCTCCAATGCAGGCAAAGGACACAGCACCGTTGTTTATGCACTAGTTAGTCACAGGGTGGCTGCTTATGAACTTGTTAGGATCCTTTTAGTGTGGATTTTCTATGAAGTCCTTAATGCTCTTGCTTCTCTTGTTTGACAACCAGGGTCTGGCACCTAGAATATTGCCTACTGCCATGTACCCTAGAATTATCTCATTGTATTTAGCAGTTTTCCTTATGGGACCAGAGTCAAGGGTAAAGGTGAGATCATGACCCTTTTTTACCTAGAGATATATATTGGTCCTTGGACTGTTGGGTTCCCTCTAGAGATAACCAAGTTGTAGAGCCTCCTTTTAGTTCCAGGTCCATGATGTGTCAAATAAAATGGTTGCAGACCCTTTATACAAATTAAAGTTTGAGCCTTTTCAAACTGTGAATGAAGGAGGTTTCTTTTGTTATGTCTCACAATCTTCATAGCTTAGTGGATGTTCCTTTTGATATGTCCTATGTGCATTTTGAAGGATAGTAAAAATAATTGACTAGTGATTTTTTTGGACATGCCAGTGAAAAGTGAAGAACTGCATTTTTTTGTATACCAGCATGCCTTGAAAGGCATCTTTCTCTAGGCAGGACTTTGGGGTAAATTTTAGAAAATGTAAGGATTGGTTGATGAGTAGGAAAACTCTTGTATGGTGGTGTCATCTGTGAATCTTAGGTAGCATTTGATGGAAATGTTGAATCTGGAATTGCAAATGATGTTGTCCTCACAGTAGACCATCACAGTATTCAACAGCTGAGGGCCATTACTGACCCATGGCAATTTTTTTTCAACAGTTTCATGCAGTGGTCATTGAAAAAGAAGTTATTGATCAGTACAAGGTGAAACAAGATCTTGATAATATGTATCTCCCCGGGTTCATCCTCTCCATTCAGAGTCAGTTCCATATGAGGATGAGATGCCTATACCTCAAAATAAAATAACACATTCATATAAATGAGTCACTATCTGTTCATACAGGCTTAAACTGTATGATCTTACTATATCTTATAAAGTGAACATAAGAGAAGCTCTAAACTATGCTATGATAAGTGGATGCGGATGAAATTATTTAGTGTCCTTTGTTGATAAGCTGTCACTGAAAAAAACTAACAGTTTGTTATAAAAAAGCAATGTATGTGACTAAAGCAGCTTTTTGCATGTTAACATTAATGTACACATCTATGCTGTATTCAGTTCATTCTAAAGCAAGTCATAAATCATCTGCATATTCACAAAGCAACTCTAGAAAGAATTAGCAAACCTCTGTGACATCCTGACACAATGCTAAAGAGATGCACCACTGTTTTACAATTTAGAAAAAATTCACACTGTTCCTCCAGAATCCAAGGTTTGACTTTCACCCAGTGTCTACTTTCTAGCACTCTGTCATAAGCTTTTTCCAATGAGCTGAAGGAGTGTGGTCCTTCTTTAACTGTAATGGGAGCATATCAGGTCACCAAAGGTAGTTTTGGTGAATGTAAATACATTGAAGTAAATTCACAGAAATGACATTTGTCATCAGTGGAGTTTGTTTTTTTTCTCCAGTGCTGTGTGACCCAAGAGTCAGTGTATATATATATATATATATATATATATATATATATGTGTGTGATAAATCTTGTGGGGGTGTCTGTCACATGGGGTGCAGGTGTGGCTTTCTCCCATGCAAATATACATTCCTTTGGATGTTCACTGAAGGCAGTTTCAGCAAACATTTTTCAGTGTATTTACATTTTCTGAAACTAACTTCGGTGAGCTGACATGAATCTGCTGGAACATACCTTCTGGCACACTTTCTTAAAGAGGGAGATTGCCACCCCATTTTGCTAATCCAGAGTTACTTCCCCCACTCTATGCAAAAGCCATCTCTAACCTTGTCCACAGAGTTCAGCGTGTCTATTTCTTATCTCATTAAAACTTACAAACTTATCATTATAGTACTTTTCTAACAGTATTCTAACACTTTCACAACTTTCTTAGTCTGTTTTTTTTTCTTCAAATGCTGGAGTCTAATGAAAAACACAAGCAATACATTTTAAGGGTATGCTGTCATCACAGGATGCTGCCACAACACACTTGATGTTTGGTGAGTCTGATACATCTTGTTTTGTATTATGTCTAAGTAATACAATGGATATACAAATTCAAGACACCTGATTGGCAGATGAAGCACTGCGACTGTCATTGCAAAATAGCATAACTTGGGGTAGAACAGCCAAGGAAAAACAAGAGTATTATTGCTAGTAAATGAACTATTGTTTAATAGCAGTAAGGCACTCCATGGATATGTGTTATTCACCTTGTATTTTGACAAAGGGGTTTAGGGTTGGTATACAGTCAAGGTGTTTACCTCACAGGTACAAGCTACAGGGTTTGATTGTCACCTATGAAATAGGAAATTGGCTAGGCTTAAAATGTCTCACAATGGCAGCTAGCCTAGTACTTACCTATGAACATCCCAGAAGTGATGTTATTATGTTGTTACACATTAGGACACACCCTGCCATGCTCTTTTATCTATAATTCTCACATGACATGCTAAACCTGAAAAACAATGCATTTATCTGACATAAAAGGGTACAAAGAACTGCCCATATTCACAATGCATAACAAAGTTTCTTAGTACTGATTTATATAAAACATTTTACTAAATGAATAGATAGTATTCAATACAGGAATAGCTTTGCATGAAAGTTTCAGCATCATATTTGAAATGCATGTTGACAGCCCCCCAACCTACACTGCAGTTGGTAAATATGTATCCTCCCTTAATCATTTCTGCCATTAAAACACCTACCAGAACACTTGTATTATATTATGGATGTAAAAAATCCTGCTGTTGTTTAATTATATTGAAGGACTGCCACTCACACCCTGCAAAGAGAGTTTGCTGGCTTGGCCACTGAGAAGACCTCTCCTCCCATGGTAATCTGAATGTTAAAAACAAATACAGAAAGAAAACAGGAAAATATCTACTACCTCCTGCAGTAAAGACACAAGGCATAGTCATTAACTGCAGTTATATATAAAGTATCGTGAAAGTGTCCTGATAGGCATGCAAGTTGCTAAACATGCATCTTCCCAGTGTAGTTTCTGTCCTCAGAGCACCATTCAGAACACGCATATATCATTATCTGAACCTATGTAAAATGTATGAAATGTGTATTTATTATATGAAGGGAGAGTGTGGCCATGTAATCTACTGATTAACATGCCTGGTAGATTACTTTTTGTGTTATGATAAACTAAAGTCTGTCACATTGCTCTGATAATGAGCATGTCTTCCACAGTAAAATTCAACGGTTAGAATTCATTTTGGAAACGGACATCTAAGCACATGTAAAGTTTTCACAAATTAAGATTCAAGCTTTTCCAAACCAGCAATAGATATAACATTTGTGGCACTATTATTCCTGTACTGCTGATCTAAGTTGGTTGTTCTTTGAAGTGGTAACAGCTGTATGATATTATAAACCACCAATTAGTTAGCATACAAATATTCTTTTCAGATTATAGTAAATAGTGCCTAGAGAATGGGTGATCTGTAGATTGCACCTTGATTAGAGAACGAACGTTCTCCATCAGGGTGTTAACATACAAGTAATGCCCACTAAAAATGCGTCCAATGATTCATGGCAGCATATCAAGTTGCCATGGAGCTCAGATGTAAAAAAAACCTAATAGCTGCCATTATTTTATACTTGCTAAGCAGTGCTTCTGCTGTTTAGCAAGTATAAAATATATTTAAAAAAAAAAGAAAATTAAAAAACAAAAGTGTGTGTGTGTGTGTGTGTGTGTGTGTGTGTGTGTGTGTGTGTGTGTGTGTGTGTAAATGCATGCATGTAAGTGAAAGTGAGGTCAATCAAGCCATTATTTTACACTTGCATTTGCTGTTTAGCTATTTTACAAACTAAATACAACAGAAAAAAGTGTGTGTGTGTGTTTGTGTTTATGTTTCTGTCTGTCTGTGAATGCATGCTTGCTTGCATGCATGAAAGCGAGGTGTGTGTGAGTAAGAGAGAAAGAGTGAAGAGAGAGGTGAGAGTGATCGGGCACTAGCAGCAGCAGCAGCAGCATTGAGGAGGTTTACGTACCTGTCACCTCTTAGATCAAGTTATCTGGATAAAGCCTAAAATAAAGGAGTAACAAAGGCTCAAAACAGGAACATATTCCTGTAAAAAAAAATCACAAAGTTGCTTGAGTAATAGCAGTTGTGTAAGCATGTATTTTCTGAAGTACAAGTTTGTGTGTGTGTGTGTGTGTGTGTGTGTGTGTGTGTGTGTGTGTGTGTGTGTGTGTGTGTGTGTGTGTGTGTGAGAGAGACAGACAGAGAGGGACAGTGAGATGATGGGCCAGTGGCAGCTGCAAATAAAAGGTTTGCATGCCTCTTGACCTTGTAACTCAAGAAATTTGGATAAAGCCTGAAATAAAGGGGGGACAAAGACTCAAAAACAGGAACAGATTTTAAATGTTCTTATAAAAATCACAAAGTAAGTTAAATAACAGGATTTGTGTTAACATGAATTTTCTGAAGGAAATAAAAGTCTGAAAGTCAAATGCATGCCATTATTTATTTATTATTTTATTTATTTTATTTTACATTTGTTGACCGGGATAGTCCGACTGGATACATATCCATTTTCAGCGGAGGCCCGGGGAGAAAAGCTCCAAGATAATAATACATATTGAACATTTAGTAAATGCTAGTTTCAAGCAGATTACAGTCATAAGCAATACCAGCATTTAGCACATATAGTACTTATTATAAAACACTTTACAAAACATAACATTGTTTTCAAAGTTAAACATACATAACATTGACTTCAATCCCCAATGACTGGCAAAAAAACACACATTTTAGCAGTAAGTGACCAAGAAATAAAGCAAATATCTAGATATTTTTAAAATGATATATTTTAGTTGTAAAATGCTTCCTGCAACACCATTTACATATAATATAGCAACTCTGAGACATTAGGCAGACAAACTATTTTACATCAAAAATATATAAAAATAACAATATAATGACAAAATATATAAATAAGTAAGTAAAACACAACAATTTTACAGACAGTTCATTCTCTAAGTGCAATAATGCCCTCCAGGGTGTGTGCTATTGTGTAAATAATGCCCTTCCAGTGGTACAGAAGCCCTCTGCCTATGGTGTCAGGCCTCAAAACACTCCTGGGCAGACATTATTTACACAATAACACACACCCTGTTGAGCATTATTGCTTGCTTACTTGGAAGGTCCACATCCTTACACCTCTGCTACTTCCTAATGCACCTTACTTATTTGTTGATCATGTATGCACATTACTGTCAGGAAGTTTTGTCTGCCGTATTGTATCTATCGCTACTTCTTCCTTAAACTCTGTTTTCTTCTATTCTGCAAAAGAATGCTTCTGATGGCTAGGTATTCTGAAGGACTGCCACTCGCAGCCTGCTAGCCAATGAGAAGCCCCTGCCCCCCCCAAGAAAAGAGTCTTATTTAAAACAAATAGAGAAAAAAACAAAAATAATAATCCATTGCTCTTGCTAGATATTATCTGCTCAAATAGCATCCAAGTAACCGTAAACAACATGACAATTCCAGATTTTGCAATGGCAGAATAGCATATAACCATCATCTACCTAAATAAATACCATATCCTACCCATCTTAAACAAATATATATTCCACCACAGCCCACATGCAAAAACATATCTTACTTTAAGATATTCTTTACTAGATCTCTTCCACTGTAAAACAAAGTTTCATAATATTTGGAGATGTGCGTATAGATTGGGCATCCATACTCCCTTCACAGCAAAAAGCCTTCACTTCCATAAATGTTTATGAGCTACACCAGCTTACAGTTCTACTCTGTCAAACAGAATTGATAAATCAACAGGCAAAACTATCACTCTAGACTACATACTTACAAATAACTGCCGCAATGCCATATCTTATGGTGTTCTCTCTGACATCCTCAGTTATCACCAACCAACATATGTACTCTGGAAAGCATAAAAGTAATCAAAAAATCTGAATTGTGCCTGGATTTAGACAAAAGCATTTCCAGTCCTCATTTTTCAATAATATGCTTACCTAGTGCAGGTGTTCCCAACTTAAAAACTTCCATCTGGACAAAGCAATACATCATTTCAATGCAATTTTCCACAATAGTTTAAATTCTGTAGCACCAGTCATTTTTGAAGTTGCAGTAGCATCAGAACTCCCAAAAGGAGAAGTCCAGCTAAAAACTTTACCAAAGCTAACTATACCCTCCTAAGGGAGGCTATAATTGACTTCCACAAATGGCATTGATGGCAATACTAAGGTATACACCAATGGCCTGTATAGACACAGCCATGCCAGATAAAAAAACAAACCATCCTGGTGGACACCTAGCAACCTAAAAGGTAGGGCTCAGATGTGTACTGAGCTAATTGTGGATGGCATCACACACAGACCCTGTGGAAATTGCAAACCTGCTAGCAGACAAGTTTGGAGAAAATTTCAACCTTATCCCCCCAAGCATACCACAAACAATGTCTTCATCATCTCTCCCTCCCTGCATCTTCAAAGACCAAGTCATCAATGCTCTCTCCAAGGCTAAGAACACTCCATGGGACCAGATGGCATTCTGGGCTGTGCTCTTAATGTTCTAAAACAAAAACTAGCTACTCCATTAGGCACACTATTCAACCACAGCCTGAGTACTGGCTTTGTCCACACTGAATGGAGAACAGCGACTGTTATCCCCTTCCACAAGGGTGGCTCAGTAACAGACCTGGGTAACTATAGACCCATAAGTTTAACCAGCCTCATCTGTTAAAGGCAATGAAATGAATCATCATGGACCTCATAAATAAGGATATAGGTTACCTCCAAAGCCTGGATCCATCCCAGTTCAGTTTTGTCAAGGGTAGGTCATGCCTGCTACCTGTTAGACTTCTCTGAGAACATGATCAGAGCCATAGATGAGGGTAAAGCTTTGCACGCAGCCTATCTTGACTTGGCCAAGACCTTCGACATTATCCCCACATTCAGGCATCATTGACAAAGTAATCCTGTTGAATATCAACCCCTATGTTGTCTGGTGGGTTGCAAACTGGCTCACAGATCGACAACATTCAGTCAAAGTGGGAGACTTTACTTCTGCCAGCCGACCTTTCACCAGTGGGATCCCACAAGGGTCAATACTGGGCCCCCTCTTGTTTGGTATATACTTCACAGAAGTCCAGGCCAAAACAGAGGGGCTGTGGTAAACAAGTTTGCAGATCACTGAAAATTAGGTGCTGTCATTGAATCCCCTAGCAATGTCAGTGTACTTCAAAAGGGGCTTACACAGACTAATGATTGGTGCCAAAGCCTTGGTCTTAAACTAAATGCTAAAAAATGCATCATCATTTCCTTTGGTAAAAACAATGTCCCTGCTGATTGTAAAATAAACAATAATACCCCGAGTACCAATTTAGTAGTGAGAGATCTGGGAATACAAGTTGACTGTGACCTCAACTTTGACCACCATGTATCTACTCTGGTGAGGAAGCCATTTTACATCACTCACCTGATTAGCAAAGGCATCGCTTTAAGAGCAAAAGAGGTTATAATTCCCCTGTACTCATCCCTCATCAGGCCTATTATTAAATATAATGCTCCCTTTGGTATGCACTGTACCAGACACCTGCATCAACTTGAGAGACCTCAGAGGTTTCTAACTAAGAAAATTCAGGATCTCCATCATGTCTTATATGGACAGACTGAAGTCACTGTCACTGTACTCAGTAGTGTATGGATTACTTAGAGGCAACTTATGTCTGGTTTACAGGGCTATCTCTGACCCAAATCTAATGGAAATGCTGCACATCTAGAAGTCAAATGGGATTAGAGTCACCAGCTCCAGGGACCTCAATCTAGCCTGCAATATAAACAGGACCTGCTGGAGAGACAACTACATCTCTCAGAGGTTGCCACTCCTCTGGTATAGGCTTCCAATCAATATCAAGCAGAGCACCTCCATGACCCTGTTTAAGTGTAGCCTGGATGGGAAGCTGTAAATTTCTGTTGGGGATTGCCCTGGCTTCTCTCCTGGACATGGGTAGCCTTTGCTAGAAAAATATTGGGCATTGATGAGATCTCTCACCTAGTATTATATTGGGATTTAACTGCTAGTCTTGTAAAGACCCCTCAGGTCAATAGCCTAATAACATCCCATGAACCAATATACAAGAAGAAAATCAAATCATCTCTGACTCCCCACCTCACAAGTGAAGCAAAACACCTAATGAAAGTGTAAGACATAGTATGGATAAACAGAAAAAAAACATACTCCAAACATGCATAATCATCAACAGTATCATTCAAGATAAAAACAGGAACAAACCATCAAAAGTATGAGGCTGTCTTGTAATCTAAGCAAAGAACTAATAAAAACCAATGAAAGTATTTTACCAAGCTGGAATCATCCCACAAGACAAATCCTAAAACATTCAGGCAAAGTGTCAATGTATTAACTAACCAGGGAAACAAACCCAGCCAGCAGTAAATCCCAGTGACACACCATACAATGTAACATTTTCTTTCAATGCCCAGTGACACACTATACAATGTAACATGCTCTTTCAATACCCAGTGACACACTCTACAATGTAACATGCTCTTTCAATACCATTGACACACTATACAATGTAACATGCTCTTTCAATACCCAGTGACACACTATACAATGTAACATGCTCTTTCAGTACTCAGTGACACACTCTACAATGTAACATGCTCTTTCAATACCCAGTGACACACTCTACAGTGTAACATGCTATTTCATTATCCAGTGACACACTATACAATGTAACATGCTCTTTCAATACCCAGTGACACACTATACAATGTAACATGCTCTTTCAATATCCAGTGACACACTCTACAATGTAACATACTCTTTCAATACCCAGTGACACACTCTACAATGTAACATGCTATTTCAATATCCAGTGACACACTATACAATGTAACATGATATTTCAATATCCAGTGACACACTATACAATGTAACATGCTCTTTCAATACCCAGTGACACACTATACAATGTAACATGCTCTTTCAATACCCAGTGACACAATATACAATGTAACATGCTCTTTCAGTACTCAGTGACAAACTCTACAATGTAACATGCTCTTTCAATACCCAGTGACACACTCTACAGTGTAACATGCTATTTCAATATCCAGTGACACACTATACAATGTAACATGCTCTTTCAATACCCAGTGACACACTATACAATGTAACATGCTCTTTCAATACCCAGTGACACACTATACAATGTAACATGATCTTTCAATATCCAGTGACACACTCTACAATGTAACATGCTCTTTCAATAGCCAGTGACACACTCTAAAATGTAACATGCTATGTCAATATCCAGTGACACACTATACAATGTAACATGCTATTTCAATATCCAGTGACACACTATACAATGTAACATGCTCTTTCAATACCCAGTGACACACTATACAATGTAACATGCTCTTTCAATACCCAGTGACACACTATACAATGTAACATGCTCTTTCAATACCCAGTGACACACTATACAATGTAACATGCTCTTTCAATACCTAGTGACACACTATACAATGTAACATGCTCTTTCAATACCCAGTGACACACTATACAATGTAACATGCTCTTTCAATACCCAGTGACACACTTTACAATGTAACATGCTCTTTCAATACAGAGTGACACACTATACAGTGTAATATGCTCTTTCAATACACAGTGAAACATACAATATAACATTTTTTTTGCAATACCCAGTGACACACCATACAGTGTAATATTCTTTCAGTACTCACTTCATAGACACAGCAAGCTCCACTGCACATATGTTGTCAACAGTGACAAAAAAACACAAAATGGAATGTACAAGTTTTGACAGTAACAGTTCCCCAGATCAAAATATTGTTAGAAAAGCTGAAAACCACACCAATATCCTCAGATACCTAGCACTTGACTACTCACACATTGAAACAGATACAATTGCCTACCCGTTATCAAGCTTCATAAAAAGAGCCATCAAAGAACATCACATACCTAATCTGGATATCAAAGAACATTACATGCAGCCCAGTCACCAGTGGTATCCCCCAGGTTTCTGTGCTGGGACATCTCCTGTTTGGCATCTTCTTTTCTGAAGTAAAAGCGAATACTAAAGGGCTCGGGCTGACTATGTTTGCAGATGACTGCAAGCTAGGAGCAGTCATTAAATCCCTACATGACGTAGCCATCCTGCAGGAAGTTTGTCCCAAATAACTGGTGCCAAAAATCATGGACTGAAACTAAATGCCAAATAATGCATTATTGTATCCTTTGGGAAGTCATCTATTTCAGGCAACTACCACATTGATAATACTTCTAAGAGTTGACCCAGTTGTTCAGGATTTGGGAACTTATGTGGGCAATGAACTAACTTTTGAGCAACATGTGTCTATTCTTGTAAGAAAGTCCTTCTGTATTGCACAGCATATAAACAAAGGAATTGTGTCTAAACGTAGGGATGTCATCTCATCTCATTAGGCCAGTCATTGAATATAATGCCCCCTTTGGCATATATCTGTCCAGACCCATGCAACTACTGGAACATCCACAGAGATATATTACTAAAAGAATACAAAGCCTAAACATTTCCTACATGGACTGACTCAAAGCCCTGTCACTGTACTCTGTATTCTACAACCTGCTAAGAGGTGACCTGTGTCTGGCATACAAGGTATTCTTTGACCCATTACTAATGGATTTACTGAATATAAGCAAGTCAAATGGTATCAGAAATACTTGGTCTAGGAAACTAAAGTTGTAAACCTTTTCTGCAGTGCCAACAGAATGGTTCAGAGGAACAGGTATAGCTTGCAGAGGATACTGCTGCTGTGGAACAGACTCCCATTCATATAAAATAAAGTTCATCCATGTCCATATTCAAATATAACTTGGATCTGTAAATGGAAAACAGAAAATTTACCTCACGCTGCCCCCTGTACTACTAATGGACACAGGCAGCTCTTAAATAATTTATCCTATGCATGGGCTCCCTCAAATTATCTATGGTATGATCCCAGTTATTCTCATTAGAGGCAATATATAATTATCAACCATGGGACAGGTAAAGCCAGTCTATAACCAAATGAGATAGGTTATTTTGAACACAAAAAGGGAAACTGGATAGACTTAAAATGGCCTGCAAGGGCTAGCTTATTACTTACCTATGAACCAATTACATACCTAAACTGTATAAATAGTCATCCATAATAATTCTTTTTAAAGCAACATCACTGTACAACTATCATACTACAGAGCCGTAACCATCCTACCACAGCAATTCAAAATTCTAGAAAAATGTATCTGCAACCTTCTCAAACACATATCACTATCCCACACCCAAAACAGCTACAGTCCTAGTCATACTACTAAATCTGCTCTACTTTCATTCCTAGCCCACACATACAAACAATTAAATGAAAGGGAATTATCCTGGTGGAATATTCCTAGATCACTCCTAAGCTTTTGATATATTTTCTCATGAAATATTGTTCCATAGACTTAGTTCAGTAGTTATCTCACAAAGAAAACAGTCTGTTAAATTGCAAAATGTCACTTCCACCTACCTTCTGGTCTCAGGAGTTGCACAATGTTCCAGATTAAGTCCAGATTAAGATACTTACTGTTTAAAATACCAATGATAAGTACAAAGTGACACCAATGTCCACCTTAGTACAATATCCAGATGATTTTAATTTAACTTGTAAATGTCAGCTTCATTCAAGAACTTTTTATAAATACACACAAGAACTTTAAAGCATTAGAAAAGTGGCTAGTAAATTCATATTTTTAATTGAATGTCAAACAAAAAAAATATATTTTATTTATTTATTTATTTTACATTTGTTGACTGGGCTGGTCCAACTGGATGGAGGCCCAGGGAGAAAAGCTCCGTAAATCAGAATAGTATTACAGAAACACAGGTACAATAGCAAGTTTAGACAAATTTATAACAGTACATTACATATTAGTTTATGAGTAAGGAAAAAAAATACATTCATAGTTACAAAAAATACATTTCTAGTGACATAAATATGGATATACGTCAGAAAATATATAAAGGTAAGTGAAATAGGGCACTTTTAAACTACACATTATTGTTAGTAAAATTTTAATGAGATTGGGCGAGTGAGAGGATTAGTGTCTGTAGACAAGGGGGGTAGTTAGTCTGGCTTTGCACAGGGGCATAGCCAGTGTGTTTTAAGGTATGGTTTGAGTTTGGTTTTAAACAGGGTAATTGTGGGTAGGGAGGTTAGGTCGTTAGGGAGGGTGTTCCAGGTTTTACCCACTGTGTTAGAGAATAGTGAGTCTCTGGCTAGATTGTTGGTTTTACCTGTCTTTGCTAATAATTTATTTGAAGACCGCAGGGTCTTTAGGTTATTGTAGGGGGTGATTAGGTTAGTGAGTATTGGAGTATTTGTAGGTTGATACAGAATCTTGAGGGCAATAGTTAGTTGGTTCAATAGAAAAAGATTTGACAACTCTAACCATCCGAGTTGATAAAGATTATTGCAATGATGGGTTCTATAGGTAGACCCAGTAGCAAATCTGGCAATATTATTGTAGGAAATAGCCAGCTTGTTGAGATTGCTTTTACATAGTTTAGTATAGATAGGGGATGCATATAGTAGGGTTGAGATTAAGTGGGTGCGGGCAATAGTGATCCTGGCTAGTGGAGTCAGAAAGGGTTTGATCCTGTAGAGGGAGCCTAGTTTCTTGTTTACTGTTTTTATCATGTTGTTAATATGTGGCTCAAAGGTAAGGTTGTTGTCAATTAGTACTCCAAGTAGTTTTGTGGTAGAATCAGGAGATATAATTGTACCATTGCTAGATGTGACCATGAAGTGCAGTGGGGAGGCTCTGCAGGTGGGAGTGAATAGTAGCATTTTTGTTTTGTTTGGGTTCAGGATGAGACATCGGTGAAGAAGCCAATTCTCTACTCTGCTAAACACATCTTGGGTTAGGGACTGAAGTTGTGATGGTGAAGAGGCTGAGCATATTAATGTGGAATCATCTGCATATTGGATGCAGGTAGCTTGAGGTAATACAGAGTGTAGGTCGTTAGTAAAAATAGAAAAGAGGAGAGGACCCAATATGGAGCCTTGAGGGACACCAAGGGCAACAAGTTATTCTCCCATAATACAGCCTGTTGCCTGTTATTTAAAGAGGATTGGAACCATTGTATAGCAAGTGGATCCACTGAGAAGTTTCTAAGTATGTTTATGAGTAGCAGGTGACTGACCATATCAAAGGCTTTTGACAAATCAGTGAAGAGGGCTGAGGATAGAGTGTCATTATTACGATTTTTATTAATACAGTCAGTGAAGGATAAGAGAGCAGAGGTGGTGCTATTAAATGGTCTGAAGCCATGCTGGCAGGTAGCTAGTAGGTTGTTTTCTAGTAGGTGGTTTAATAGTTGCTTATGAATGCACTTTTCCATGATTTTTGCCAGTGGGGATAATATGGCTATAGGGCTATAGTTAGAAAAATTTTTGGAATTACCACCTTTATGCAGGGGGATGATATGTGAGATTTTCCAGATTGATGGAATAGTTCCTTCAGAAAAGTTCTATTAATGAGGATGGATATGGGGTAGACTATAGCTTTAGCAGCTTTTTCCAGGTATTCTCCAGGTAGCTGATCTGCAGAGAGGGTGGTGGGTTTAAGTTTCTGAATAAGGATGCAGACAAAGGATGTAGGAACAGGTTGAAATTGAAATAGTGAGGGGCTGTTAGGGATATCAGTGGACGAAGATGTAGTGTTAGGGGATAGTTGATTGGCCAAAGATTGAATGGTGTCTGTGAAAAAAGCATTGGCAATTTGGATAGGGCTGTTGAGATTAGAGCCTGTGGGGGTGGGTGTAATAGAGCGACCTGGGTGTAAAAGTTTATTGATACCAGACCAGAATTTTTGAGGTTTATTTTGGTGGGTTTGTTGGAGATGATAGTAAAAGTTTTTTTTTTGTCAGTCAATATGGCTTTTTTAGTTTCATTTCTTAATTGTCTAAACTTTAGTTGATCTGTTGGACTTTCGGTTGTGTGCCACCTAGCCCAGAGTTTGTTTCTATGGAGGATATTTTGTTTGGTAGTTTTGGAGAGCCATGGGGCTGGTTTAGACCTGCTTCTTATTATTTGTGTTGGAGCATGGTAGTCTAGGATGGTTAAAATTTTAGAATTAAAGTAGTTAACGGCATCTTCTAATGGTAGGTGTTTCAGGAGTGACCAGTTGCAGGCTAAGAGTTTTTTTTGAAAGCTGTCGGGGTTAAAATTTTTGTTAGACCTTGTTTTTTTATAAATGGTTGGGTTTGGGATATCACTCTTATACCTGATTAAGAAGGTGAGTGAGTGATCACTTATATCTTCAGGGAGGGTACCTACTTTGTAAGATTGGTGATGACTATTTGTGAGGATCCAGTCTATGGTGCTGTGATTGTTATTATGTTTATTGGTTCTAGTGGGGGCTGTAATAGTTTGCGTAAAACCATGTAGGTTGATATGGGTAGAAGGCTGTTGAGATGTACAGCTCATCCAGTTTATAGTAAAGTCACCAAGAATTATGGTTTCTTGATGGTAGGTGGTGGATAGCCAACTTAGGATGGTCTCTAAGGTGTTGATATTATTGCCTAGGGGAAGGTAGATACAGATTATATAGATGGATTTACATTTGTTGAGTTGAATTTTGGAGATAAGAATTTCTGCATTGCTAGTTAGAGGAGGTTTAGAGTCTATGGAGGTGACTTGTAATTCAGACTTATATAAAATAGCTACACATCTACCTTTTTTAGAGTTGCGGTCAAGTCGCACGATACTGTAACCTGGGGGAATAACAGTAGTATCTTGTACTGTTGGCTTGAGCCATGTTTCAGAGAGACAGAGGATGTCAAATGAATGTACATCCATGAGGGCATGTAGGTGGGCAACTTTATTCTTTATGCTTCGAATATTTAGATAGGCTATCAGGAAAGAGTTAGTGGGTCAATTAAGCAGATGTGCATTAATAGAGGTTGGGGTGCTAGCCTTTGTGGTAGTGGTAGAATCTGGGCCGGGGTTTGGGTGTGTGTCACCATCAATTAGGGAGTGGACTTGTATTACCAGATTGTGAAGTAAGCCTTTACATATTAAGTTCTGGGGTTTTCTAGCTTTAGGGTTGAGGTATGTGATGTGAGTGAGTTTATGAAATTTGGCTGGTAAATACTCCGGTAGATAGGATGTGTGATTATGGCTATGAGGAGTGAAAAGTGTTGGTGTGGAAGTTTGCTTAATGGGGTTATGAAAGTGTAGGTAGTTAAGGTGTTCATAGAAAGTAAGTTGGTATGGTATAGCTAAAATAGGTAGAAGTGATAGTAGGAGTAAGGGTTTAAAGTGTGTAAGGGTAGTGTTAGGTGGCATTGTAGACGTAATGTGTGTAGGCTAGTTCACAGGGAGAAGATCAGTTAGTCTAGTAGGATAATAACTAGTGGAAAGTGGGTTATAGGAATTTAAGGGGTTGGACGATGTAATTGGTTATATGGATAGAGGGTGTGGCCAGTGTGTATATATGTAGATGTACTGGGGGTGGGTGGGAATTGGGGGAAGGGTAGGGGAGCGGAGTGAGCCCGCAGCTAATCTTATTCACTAACAGAACAACAAAAACATAAATACTGGACTTCTCCATTAAATTACTCAATAACTCAATAATAGAAACGGGTGGACCATATCAAAGTACTGGGTGTAATCTTTGACAGAGACTTAAAATTTGGTGTATGCTTGGGCTACATTATGAGTAAAACTCATCAGAAGTATGTTATATTGATCCAAATGCTTTATTCTGCAATATATTGTCCATTATTGCACACACTTTTTTTTACTCTCCCTACTGCATAAACCACAACAAAGTAGTCACTACCAAATCATACAAAAAATACATTGAATATATATATATATATATATATATATATATATATATATATATATATATATATGTGTGTGTGTATATGTATATATATATATGTATATATATATATATATATATATATATATATATATATATATATATATATATATATATAATATATATATGTGTGTGTGTGTGTGTGTGTGTGTGTGTGTATATATATATATATATATATATATATATATATATATATATATTCAGTACAGGGAATATATATCTACTTTGAAACATAAAAAGCCCCAGATAACCACACTGCTTTTTCATGAGACGAAAATCACGAAACATTACTTATCATATCATTACATTACATACCGTATGGCACAGTGGTGGAGCGGTAGCATTGTCACCTCACAGCGAGAGGTTCTCCAGTTCAATTCTCAGTTGGAGTGCCTTCTGTGCAGAGTAAGCATGTCCTCCCTGTGTTTGTGTGGGTTTTCTCCAGGTACTCCTGTTTTCTCCCACGTCACAAAGACATGCGTCTGGAGTGCTTCTCTCCAGTCCTCTGCTGAAAATTGGCTTCGTTCCAAGTCATACTTTCTTGGTAAACAAATGTTAAATAAAATAAATATCCAAAGGGCAATTTTTTCCCAGAGTAAGTAAACATTTGCCCAAACTTCAACAAAATATACATTGGAGTAAATAAAACCAACCTAGGTGGGGGGCTACAGCTCCACACTCCCCAGTGTGGGGAGTTGTGCCCCCCCCCATCCCTCCAACTATATATACCATCTCTGGGATTGCAGTACAGTGGGAAAATGGCATGTTGAGTAAGTGTTCACTTGCCCTGGGAAAAATTTGCCATTCGGGTATGTAATATTTTGCGATTTTCATCTTGCAAAAATGCAGCTTTGGGCTTTTGATGTTTTAAAGAGGATCTATATATATATATATATATATATATATATATATATATATATATATATATATATATATATATATATATTATTTCCTGGTCACATTCAAATAGTCTTCCTTGTCTCTTTACTATCTAATTAAATTCTCTCCCATTTTCTTCCTTACCAACATTCCTTACTGCTCTCTAACTAACTAACTAACTAAGCAGGTTAACACATGCTTACACATGCTTCTGCTCATTTAACAGTTATTGCATATACCTAGCACGGTAACTTTATATTATTATTAGTAGTAGTAGTAGTACAATATTTCATAATCATATCCATTATTTCTATGGGTCTATATTATCTAATCGAAGAGGCATACAGCGAATGCCTCTTCATTGACCCCATACAGAGTGAACTGGCAATTACGCGAACAGCCAAATCAACAATTTTTTTTCTAGGAAAAAAAAAATCGCTGATCCGGTCAGAAACTAAACATCACTAAGAGGGGGATTTGCCCCCACACCCTCTAACTAAATATAGCAACTCCGAGATTGGACTACAGTGGGGAAAGGGGCAAATTCACGTTAATGGGCAAGTGATTTTTTTCCATAGGAAAAAAATCGCTGATTTGGCCATTCACATAACTGCCGCTTTGCTCTTTAAGGGTTGATGAAGTGAAGAGGCATTCGCTGTAATGCCTCTTCGATTAGATAATGTAGACCCATTTCTACTTATAATTTGCATATTTATGGAATGTTTCTTGCCAGGGCTCCCCGAAAAAAGAGCTATGAAGCAAAGCTAGATTATCCCTGCTACCAAACATAAATAAATAAAATAAAATAAATTATTACATGTAAACACAAACAATGCATCTTGATTCTGAACACAGTTAAATCAAAGTTCTAACACTTTCTGTTCTTTTCCAGTATGACTTCTGCATAGACGACAAGGCATATAAGCTATTTCTAGAATATTTCACTATCACTAAATATATTCAAAGGCGTCATTGACCTTCAGAGCTGTAGATGAAAATGGTACTTTGGAATCCGTTCACTTACTTGGTTATCAGATGAGTATAATAAATGTATAAAATGATAAGTAGACAATCAGCACACTGAATTGTACTAGTAGACCCTACTGACAATTTGAGTGCAAGCCCCATGTAACAGAACACAAGAACTTACCTGTAGATCTTAATGGTATCTGGTCAGAAGCATAATGGCCAAGTGCCTGAAGATTTGCTCATGGACAATGCACACTTTCTGTTTGTGAAATGGCTATGATCATGGTTTACCTTTGAACTAAGGTTTAGCAACCATGGACTCGATTATATTAAGGAGGGGGGCTTAAGAAAAAATATATTTCTGAAGATCATTTTGGTTTCATATTTGCAAAACAGTCTTACAGGAAAACATTTTCCCTACTATGAACCTAGTATTATTATTTGGCACTTTCTATTGATATATTATATAAAATCTGCACTCCATAGTAACTGTCCTAACCTGCCTGTGGAACACTCCGTTCTGTGTGACATTTAATTATGCAACACAAGCTGCATTATGGTCACAGCCTGGTTTCTACTAGCAAGGACTAGTTCTGGTACTTAAGTCTTCTACTTACTGCAGTGAAATATTATTATCTTACAGGGGGTAAATAAATGAGAAATTATCACAAACAAGGGTGGTACACAGGAGAATCAAACATCATGTATTTATGTATTTGGATAAGCAGGTAGATGGAATGGTCCAAAGATCCAGTTTATCCATTTTAACCGTGACCTGAGTGCAAAAGCAAAGGACAAAGGCTGAAAAACTTACAAAGACAGTTACAACATATTAAAACAGAATTAACAATAAGAAGAGAATGAAATTTGTGCACATTTCACACAATATATTCCATTTTGATTATATAAGAATGCCTGACATTCTAAACTGGCTGTAGGTGTGAGTGTGCACTTGTATGTGTGGTATGGGAAAACAACCATGGCAGGACTCACAACCAGCACTGTGAACCTTGACTCTAGATGATTGTCACTGGTGAAGTGACACCCCAATCCATGTGCAAAGATTATTAATTATGGATGGATGAGTTTAAATATTAGCAGAAGAGAAAAAGAAAATCTAAAGGTCAAGGTAACATATGCAATATCATGCAATATCATTGGAAATTAAGACCTAATGCAGTAGGAGACATGCATTAAATCAGGAGCGGCCTTAGGTCAACTGCTGCCCTAGGCAAAAGGGCTCCACGGCACCCCCCACCAAACCACCCAGTGCCCCCATCCTGGTCTACCCACACCAAATAAATACTGGAAAAGCGCCCCTACTAGAGCGGTGCCCTAGGCGGCCGCCTAGTTGGCCTATGCCTAAGGCCGGCTTAGGAATGTGCAAGATACATATTTACAGAACTTGCATTGTTTACTGCAATCAACAATGATGTAATCATTAGAAGGATAAAGTTATTAATGCAGAGTAATTCAAAGAACACTAAGAAAAAGTAAAAAGGGATCGCCAAACATTTTTTTCAATTGGCAACTGCAGTTGTATGTCTTTTAGATATGAGTAAAGTTTCTTGTTTTTAATTCACGAGCATAGACATGAGTTTGACTTGCAAGCTATTTCTTATTGATGTGGGTTTTCAAATGAAGTCAAATACATCACCGAGTTAGTACAGTTTAAATTCACCTTAAATTCTTCTTTTGATGTTAACCAGTTCTTTTTACAGCTTAGAAATGATGGGAACAAAAGTAGCTCATCTGCATTAACCTCTCTATGGGTCAGATTGACTCTGATGAAATTTGCACAAATCAGTATTTTAAAGAGAATTTTGGTTGTTACTGTCATTTTTATTCTTAAAGGGAGAGTTTTTAAATTAAGAACTTTGCTACAAGGGTTCAGACCAATCCCTGCAATGTCTTTTAGCTTCTCCTGTTAGGGGTCACCACAGCAGATCATCGATCCGCAGATTGATTGGCAGTGGAGTTTTTACAGTGTCGAGCTGCCAATCTTCACAGAAGGCACACATACAGACACACCCCTACTGCATGTCTTTGAAACTCACTCGACTGCAGGGAGGACATGCAGACTCCGCACAGAAGGCGGTCTAGCTGAGAATCAAACTGGAGAACCTCTTGCTGTGAGGCGACAATGCTAACTGTTGCACTACCATGGCCAGGTCAGACCATTCCCTATTGTATTTATTTTATATGCCATTTTAATCAGGAAGAAAAATAACCTTGGGAGTAAAACTGCATGTGGTGCATGGAGTGCCATGATTATGCTCTAAAATTGTAAAAAAGGCAACTTTGTTAAGCAACTTTCTGATGTAAGAAAGGTGCTTAACATTTTATTCAGGACCTTCTGACACAGTTATATTGTAGTCTAATGCTAGAGCATAAAAAGTAGTTGCCACAGAATATCAGGAAGCTGAAATTAAATTTAAAAGCCATAATACACTTCACATTATAGCACAGCTTTTTTCTGACTACATGAAGTGTATTACAGCTTTTAAATTGGTTATATTTATTTATTTATTTAACATTTGTTGACAGGGAAAGCCCAACTCGGACAGAGCCCAGGGAGAAATGCTTCAGACGTATGTTTTAGAATGTGGGAAGAAACTGGAGTACCCAGAGGAAACCCACGCAAACACAGGGAGAACATGCAAACTTTGGACAAAAGGCACCCCAGCCGAGACAGTCTAAAGGAGCACTGCTTCATAGAGAACCATTCTTTTTACAAATGCAACAGATCATAGAACTGGCCACTGGTCAACAGTGCTTTGAAAAAAATGTTACTACTCTGTCTAGCACTGCATGCAAACTTATTGTTTCCTGGAACGTTTAGTGCTAAGAATGTAAGCTCATTACAAAAACTGTTTCAGTAGACTTCACAGTGAGTCTAAAATATATAAACCACAGGAAAAAATATAAAATCTGACTGAATATGTTTCTGAGGACACAGTGAACATATTCTTGACTGATGTCCTTATGGCTAATCAGATGATAGCTGTATCACTCTTATAGTTAGTACTTTTATCCTATCACACAGTCTGACTCAGCAAATGCCATAAAATAAAGCCACACTACTGTGGCTATGACAGTACAATCACAGGATAGTCACCATTTCTTATAAAACATTAAAAACAGTCAAACAAAACACTAATGCTGGTGACCAAAGAAAGGCAAAGCAAGTACTGTTAATAAAAAGCAATATATTCTCCTATAGACAGCAGACAGATGATCTATGCCTTGCATTCAAAGCATCCTCTGATCTGGTCTTTATGGACCTGTTGCACATCTGCAAAATGAACAGCATCAAAAACACCCGATCTATGGGGACCTAAACCTCATCAGCAACATAAATAAAACATGGAGGGGAGGGTATGTACCTTACAGACTACTACTTCTCTGAAAAAGGCTTCTCATCCAAATGAAGCAAACTTCCTCCCTGCACTTATTCAAATGCAACTTGGACCAGTGTTTGGGAAATCGCAACTTTAGCCATGGTCTGCCACCTGTGTCTCTATTAGAAAGAGAAAGCTAGTAAATAAACAACTAATCATATCCAAGTTATACCCCTATAAAGTAAGAGGTATAAAAATCTATCAAATATACTTGGGATACATGGCTAGACTTAAAAATGCCCTTTGGAGTAGTTAGCCTAGTAATTACCTATGAACCTATGTGTATTACTTTTATCATAACATTTGTCTTCTCTGTCTTATGGTTCAGTTTTGAGCAAAAGTCCTTAAGTAAGACTGCACCTTTATCCAAATATTCCTTATAGCTTAAAATGTTACATTAACATAATTACCAACGAACAAATGTTTTAAACTGGGACTCAGGCTTGTTCGTGAAACATTAAACATTGACACTCATTTGTCTGATCACTAGGGAGAGCTGGACAAACTACAAAATTGCTTATTTTTGGGGATTTTTTTATTGCTTCCAAATGCTGTTCATTAATCAAAAACTTTCACTCATTTCTGATGACAGTTGTATGAGATCACAAATGAGTCAAATTGTCAGAGATCCTTTAAACTATTATGAAGTGATTTGTGGAATCTAATAGTGAAATAATCCATGTTTTTCATTAATTAATTTATTCATTCATAAATTTCCCCTTCCCTTTGTCAAATCAGGGAAGTCCACAAAGGCAAATTGCATTATTCTTAGAAGTGGCTTAGGACTCAAAGAATGTCAAATAACTTGAAAAAAGCACACATATACATTCAGAAGCTGGTGAGTTTCCAACCATATATAACAGTACTGTCCCACAGTTTATACACTACTATGTTATACACATAGAATAAAGATAGCAATTACGTGACATGAAAATGCAAGAAAAACCTCATAGCTCCTTTTTTATTTTTAAACAACTGCATAAACAGTATATTCATGCAGCTAGTAATTATGAAAGCACACATATGAAAATGAAAGATGAAATGATAAACAAATAGTATAATTTACTATGATTCTTGAAAGTGAAATTAGCTCTTTATATACTTGTTTCTTTACTTTTTAAGTTGCCTAATGTGAATACTTTTATATGTCGCACACTTTAACAGCCTAGGGAAATGTGACCTGTATGTCAGAAAATGCAGCACGTTTTTCCATTCTGATTGTTGCACACTTCCTTTAACCTCTAAAATATATTCCATATATGTGTGGATGAACCCACGGGAATACCGTAATGTTATGAGTTACCATGAGATCAGAGGCAGATTTCCTCAGAATGTGTTGAGTGATGAATACTGTCTCTACAGCTTTTGTTGCAGAAGTAACAAGCATGCTCAAGTAACATTATAAAATGCCCTTTAAAGCTAAAAACATTGACGTTTGCACCACTATGTAGCGTTACAAAGAGTCAACACTATGATGAAATCCATTTTGCTAATTTTAGTACAGTTAGTGTTAGAATTAGTACCACTTATTACTAAATTGCTGGAATATAGGATAAAGTGTGTACGCAACTGGAAGATAGGTGAAAGTTTCTAAGAAAACTGTAAGCTAATCATTCAGACTGGTGCCTGTGTGGTTTGGCACTTAAAAGAAGTCAAAATTAACATTTAAATTAACCGAGTATGGAACTGTAACATCCAAGTATTTCATCACAAGTAGACAAATGGGCCAGATTCCAAAAGACGTGCTCTCAGTGTAAGTGACTTATTCTGGTGTAAGCCTGCTTAGATTCCAAAAGACTTGCTTTTGGTGTAAGTGAATTATTCTGGTGTAAGTCCAGTCTATAAAGCAGGCTAAAAGGGGACCAGATTCCAAAAGACTTGTTCTCAATGTAAGTCACATACTCTGGTGTATACACTGAAGTAAGTGACTTACAACCAGAGTAAGTCACTTATACTAAGAGCAAATCTTTTGGAATCTGGTCCGCAAGTAACCATGCTTTACAGGTAGGCCTAATACAGTGAGAGCAAATCTGGGAATCAGGCCTATGATGTTCTTTATTTATCTGGAAAAAAAAAACATGCAATATACGTTAAGCCAATGAAAAATGTAATGAGTGTTACTTTAGAAATTCATGTAAGAATTATTTCTAATCCCAGAAGTGCTGTCCTTCTTGCAGTTTAATTTACATCTGGCCTCCGGTGTTCCCTAAGAATAAGGTGTACGTTATTTCTTGGAATTAGTTGCAACACGACATAACATAATGCTTTATATCTTACTGTGCTGCATTCACTGCACTTTGTACAGCAGCATTATATACACAGAATATTCGTTGTTGATGTGATAATGCACTAAAGTTACTAAAGGGATCCTGTACCCTGTAGTCCCACATTAAACATGGACATACTAAAAAGTCATAGCCAGTACATTCATATTACTTAACAGCATTTTGTAGCCAAGAAACTATTTCATGTGGAACTCTCTCAGCTACTGACTAGGGTTGATGGATCGGATGGGTGAGTAGCATTATGTAGTGAAAATACAACATATATATATATATATATATATATATATATATATATATATATATGGGTCTACTTCGAATAACCAAACCGCCACTTCACCGACACCCAGAGGATCGAGACGGAACGACCGAACAGGTAGGTGATCGAAAAGGTGATATTCCGACAGCTGAAAGACCGACAACGGCAATGTGTGAGCGCGATGCGGTAAGTGTGCGATAGTGACGGATTTAGGATTGGGGAGCGGACAGGTAAGTGTACGATAGTGAGAGATTTTAGGTTAGGGTGTGGGAAAGGTGAGTGTGCGGTAGTGTCGGACTTGGGTTCCGGTAAGGTAAGTGTGTGATTGTGACGTAGTGTAGTGTAGGGAAGGGTTGAGTGTGTTAGGGTTAGTATGCGGGTGGAGTGAGTGTGCGATAGTGACGGGCTTAATGTTTTAGGGTGGGTTAAGTGAGTTAGGGTGCAGGTAGGGTAAGTGTGCGATATTGACGGTGTTGAGGTTTAGGGGTGGGTTAAGTGAGTTAGGGTTAGGATGCGGGTTGGGTAAGTGTGCGGTAGTGCCGGACGTCAGGGTTAGGGTTTAGGTTAAGGTTAGTGGATATGTTATTGTGTGCAGTGTGTAGTTTACGTTTTTTGTGTCGGTGTAATGGTGTTCGGTGTTTTGAGTTGTTGGTGTTTGTCGGTGTTGTGTGTTTTCGGTTGTTTGGGGTCGGTAAATTGTGTGTCGGTGAATCGGAAGTTCGGTTATACAAAGTAGACCCATATATATATATATATATATATATATATATATATAAAATGTACATTCATAGCAAAAGGACAGTACATAATACAGAAAGGTGGGAGTCACTTGAGGTCGACCCCCACCAAGAATAATGCTGCTAAACCACATGCAAACAAATGATCCTCATCCCACCACATCACCAGATTAGAAGTCTGAGATGAAGGAAAAGAAAACATAACTAAAGCCTTTATTTCCATAAGGACTTGTATTGAGCAACTAAATAAATGAATAATGGCAGAAAAAGTTAGTAAGTACATATACAGCCTTCAGGACTGTAGTTTGTCTGTGAGAAAACTTCTTTTTTAAGATCAGTTAATTTTTAATGATATTTTCATTTACCTTCAGAACCCATCAACATCACTGAAATATCTCATTCAAATTATCACACATTTTAGAGAGGTCCCTAACAATAAATCAAACCTAGAGAACTTTATTTCCCCATTCATTTCTGAGATTAACATTTATGCCAATGAAATCCAACATTTAAAACTCAAGTGTAAATGAAACCTAAGATCTTTTTCACCAAACTTCATTAATTTTCTGAGTACAGTTAAATTTGACATTGACAGATACAATATAATTAATGATTTGTAACACTCTATCCAGAGCCTCTATTGTAAACAAGTTTTATCTTTAAATGATTTCCCAGTGTTACAGATCAAAATATTATTGGTAGCTCTGAAGAATCAAAAGGTAGCTTCTACACTGTATTTTGCCAAACATTTGCAACTAAAATCTAATTCTTTATCCCACCTAATCATTTTGCTCACCCTTTGTAATCTCTGTCCAGTTGTACCTTATATAAGACCAAACTTAGCTTGTGTCAGTGAAGTAGCTGGATGAAGCCCTGACGACAGCCCAAATGACCCAACTTCAACTAGCAGCTCAGACACTTGATACATCAGGCATGAAAGATGAGGAGGGGTATTGGGGATAATCAGGCATGGAAGATGGGCGTGCCCATCCTGGGTAGGAGTAGAGGGGATAGTCAGGCATGGAAGATGGGTATGCCCATCCTGGGTAGGAGTAGAGGGGGCATGGAAGATGGGTGTACCCATCCTGGGAGGGTAGAGGAAATAGGGATGGAAGATGGGTGTGCCCATCCTGAGTAGGGGTAGAGAGGATAGTCAGGCATGAAAGATAGGCATTCCCATCCTGGTTAGAGGTAAAGGGGATAGTCAGGCATGGAAGATGGATGTACTCATCCTGGGTAGGGTTAGAGAGGATAGTCAGGCATGGAAGATGGGTGTGCCCATCCTGGGTAGGGGTGGAGAGGATAGATTCCACCAAGCATGTGCCACTGAACCACTGACAGAGCCGTACTGGAGAGCTGAAGGTCTGATGGTAGTAGGGGGCTAGGTCAGAAGGATGTGGACATGGCATCCCAAGCTGGTGATGGTAACCCTCTCTGTACATTTGGGGGAGCAGCCATGCATAAACTGAGAATGTGTAGACAACCTTTACAGTGATGCATGTGCTAACATCATCACTGAGAATGAGGATTAAGTTCATGAAAAAAATGCTCTCGTGGCTGGAATGCAGGTTGAGAGAGCAAAACACTCCCATGGCTGCCTGGTTAATGGCTGCTTAGAGGTTTGATGGTCAGCAAGCATGGGAATAAAATGATAAGAGGAAATGTACCATTAACTCCTGGCTATCACACCCTACATTGAAACACCATTTGCTCTTCTTCTGTAATTAGTAATCCTTCTCATTAATGCATTGTTTTAATTACTGTTCTGACTTATTTGATGTTGCGGGTTTCTACTTGGATTAGGAAGCAACTTGGATGACAAAATATACCTATATGCCATACACTAAATTTTATCATTTAGCAATATCCCATGCCTGGCCATGGTAATACTGTATTTGCTATGGTTGGCATTATTTGGTCACAAGGACAAAGCCTGAGTGGCCATACAAAGCCAATTGTGAGTAAACTAAGAATTACCCACACCCAGGCATGGGTTTTTGCTATTTACAATTGTGTTACTTGCCTTTTGTCTTTGTTATTGTTGTTATTAAATTTTCTGTGTGTTTAATTTTGTATTCTCACTCCTTTCTATGAAAAAGTAGTTCCACAATTTTACTTCAAGTTTTGCTTTTATTTTATTTTTGTATCTTTGTTGCAGCAGTTAGTATTATTGCCTCACAGCAAGAGGTTCTCCAGTTCACTTCTCAGCTAGGGTGCCTTCTGTGTAGAGTCTGCATGTCCTCCCAGCATTCACGTGGGTTTCTTCTGGGTGCTCTGGTTTCCTCCCACATTCTAAAGACATCCATCTGGAGCATTTCTCCCCGGGCCTCCACTGAAAATGGGCTCTGTCCCGGTCGGACTTTCCCAGTAAACAAATGTTAAAGCAATCAATAAATAAATAAAATAAATCTAGTTATTATTTCATCAACAAAAATAGAAAGTGAAAGGCAGAAGTGAATACATGTTTTATTCTTTTTATGTTTAGATGTTTTTCTGTTTTCTTTTTTATTCCTATATTGCTTCTGATGTGTTTGATGCCTATCTTCACTTGTTGGCTTGGGTTCTTTCAAATGTAGTTTTTATTTATTTATTTATTTCCAGTTTGATGACCGGGGAGGTCCACTGGGCTCAGGGAGCCCGTTTTCAGTGGAGGCCCGGGGAGAAAAGCTCCTCATTACATATTACATATACAATCATAGTAAAGAAGACACAATTACAATTTCATTTCATGCTAGAGAACAGGAATAAATTATTTGGTTACATAGTATCTAAATATTTAGGATGGCAGAGGTAACTTTATTGAGAGGGAGAATAAAGACTTAGAAGGAAAAGAGAGGAAAAAAGGTGGGATGGGTTATTTATAATACGTACAATTATGTCATTTACAATATGTACATTTATATTAGGTTAGCTTGTACTCAGAGTTAGTCAGGAGTTTCAGGGGTGAATTGATTATTGGGCTAGGTGGGGAGAGTGCAATTGCATTTCCTGTTAGAGGAAAGGTAGGAATGTAGCTGAGTTTTAAAGTTTTTAAAGTTTTCACAAGTCCTTAGAGAGGAAGGAAAAGAATTCCATTTTTTAGCTAAGGAAAAGGATAGAAGAAGCTGACCAGCAGGACTATTGGGTTTATGGACAGTGATTAGGTTTTGGTGAGTAGATCTTAGAGTTCTCTGAGGGGTGTAAGGTTGAAGGATGTTGGTTAGTGCTGGGCACTTAGTAGGTTGAAAAATTAGTCTGTGGGCTGTAGTAATTTGGAGATAGACTAGATGGTTGGAGAGTTCAAGCCAATTTAACAAATGAAGGGCAGTACAATGATGGGAAGAGAATTTCGCTTTGGTTGCAAATTTAGAAATCTTATTATAACAGACTTCCAATTTGGAGGAGAGAGAGGCAGCATACATTAGTGTGGGGAGTAGATAGGTAGTGGCAAGAGTTTGTCAGGTGGAAGGAGAGAGAAAGTGGATGTTTCTGTATAGCATACCAAGCTTTATATGGGTTTTCTTAATGTTTTGCTGAATGTGAGTGTTGAATTTTAGGTGTTCATCAATAGTAACCCCAAGTAGTTTAGTAGAGTTGTTTTGGCTAATTTGGAAAGAGTTTTTTATCAAGGGGGAAGCTTTTGAGGGAGAGGATAATAGTATTTTGGATTTGTTGGCATTTAGTGAGAGATGGTTTTGGAGCATCCAGTTTTCAGTGGTGGAGAAAGCAGTTTGGATCACTGTTTGAAGCTCTGAGAGGTTAGAGGCGCAGCGGACTAAAGTTGAATTGTCTGCATATTTTACAATTTTGGTGTTGGGTATGGCTTTGTGGAAATCATTAATAAAGATGTTGAATAGCATTGGACTGAGTATGGATCCCTGGGGTACCCCAGTGTGGGTAGGATGGAAGTTTGAAGTTAGAATAAAGGCAGCATGCCATAATTTGGGCACATAAGAGCTGGAGAGAAGGTGGCTGGTGGTAACCAATCAGCCAGCTGTAGCTGAAACATGGGAGCTTAAGGGAAGTACAGGAACATGCTGGGGAGTGTGGGGGGGAGAAAGGTAATAAAACAATGCACAAGTCAAAGCAGGACAGTGGGGTAAATATGCTATGAGAGTGGGGGATTGCTTGGGAGAGAACAGAAAAATGATATGTGACCTTTACACTATAAGTGGATGAGCAGTGCCACCTAGTGGCAAAATATATAAACTATAGCTTGACAAAGAAAAAAAATGCTGTAGGCTACTTAGCAAGTGCAGGGAAAAGCACAGACACTGTGGTAATTGTAAGATATAAAGTTACTTAAATGTGGAGCCCAGCAAGGAACAGAGGTAAGATTTCAAATAAGTTAGGGACTAAGACACGGTTAGGTACTAAACTTAATGTTACAGCCATACCAGGGCACAGGTTCCTGTAGCTTAAGAAAGCTAGGTTAGGCTGTAATATGTCTTGTGGGGGAGGGGAGGACAGAATAGACCAGAAAAAGTGGTGGATAATCAATAGTATAATGAAAAGGGCTGGGCCTGATTAGGCTGCAATTGTTCTTGTGGGGAAGGGGATGATCAAAATAGACTGGAAAATTGGTGGATAGCCAATAGTTTGATGAAAAGGGCTGGCTCTGATTTCACAGATATGCAAGTCTACAGAAACAATAAGAAAAGGTAGCTGGTACTCTGACTTGCTTGTTTTACATACCTTTCTTACTGAAATAAAATAAACCAGTTTTACCAAGGAGTTATGTGGAAATTAGGAAGACAAGAATTTATAAGAGAAAAGGTGTAGTAGAAGTAGGAAAACAGCAGAGCATACAAATAGTACAGCATATAAAGACAGATTTCAGTTATAAGTACAGAATGGAGGGCGGGGGCAGCTAATGTCTTAAAACAATCGGGAAAATCAGTAGGTACTTTGGACTTACTTGTTTTGCATACCTTTCTTTTGAAATAAAATAACACTCTTGTAAACAGGAGTATGTGGGATTTAGAAAGCACAATTTATAGGAGAAAGGGTTTAGTAATACTAGAAAAACAGCAGAGCTTTCAAATAGTTGAAACAGCTTGCAAAGAGAAACTGCTGTTAGGAAGTACAGTATGGGGAGGGGGCAAGCTAACGTCCATGATGGAGTGCTTTACTTAAAAATACAAATTAAACAAGGGCCAGCAATTCATTTTGTCTAGAGGATAAAATATACTTTCTGTACATTTTGAAAATAACACTCATACCAAGGTTGCCTGGTTCTGTTAAAAAGCACTACAGGCCAATCGATTGAACTTGGCTTGGTGGGGATCCAATGAAAGTAGATTAAAAGGAGAAGTTTCTGTACATTTTGAAAATAACACTCATCCCAAGGTTGCCCGGTTCTGTTAAAAAGAACTGCAGGCCAAATGATCGAACTTGGCTTGGCAGGGATCCAGGGAAAGTAGATTAAAAGGACAAGCTTAGGTATGAGCACTCCATCCAATGAGACAAGCAGCTACACCAAGGGGCCTGTAATACCTAATAGTACCTGTAATGATGTATCATGTTTATGTTGATTTATATGTACATTTCATTTATGCATGTTTTAGGTATGTATAATCATACAGTTACTTATTTTCTTGGTTTTGTGTAGTATATATGTTTACTGTCCCATAATTTATTATTTTTCTATGGTTGTTGGCGGTCTTTCTGATGTGTTTACATAGTTTGGTGTTTTTATGTTGTGGAGTTTCATTTTTTTCTTGGCTCATTGTCTGTTTCAGTATTTGCAGTTTCTTGATTTACTGGATTTTCAGGTATTTATTGATACAGTTCTAATATTATTGCCCTATATTTTGAATTCATTTATTGACAGCTGGTAACAGGAGCATAGTGATGTTTCACTTTTATGTCTTGTTTTTATAGAGTGGTTTCTACATTATTTTGATGGATTTGCTTGTTTGCAAATTTCTAGTTGCATTATTGATAGGTAGTTAATTATAGTGCACCAGGCTTGCATTTTGTCCAATATATATTGTGGATGACTCTTGATGGAGAAGCAATGCTGTTGTTTTATGTGATATTTTTAAAGATATTCATTGAAACTCCTTTACAGGACATAATGGGTCTGTGGGGTTGGCAAACATGAATCCTCTGGTGAATTTTTGTATGGTCATAATGTGTTGCAGTTGTTTGTTTTTTAAAGTGATGTCACATTTCTGAATAGAAAGACCAGCTGCTGAAATAGTAGACCTTTTCTTCTATTTGGATTTCTGTGTTTTACAGTAATCGAGTTGATCGAGTTGTTCAATCAACAAGCTTGTTTTTCTATATTGAAAATATTTTATTGTATAACTACCAGTACATCGTCCTGCAAATCTTTATTTTGATAATATCTGCCACTGGGTTCTAATTTTATGTACTATCCATCTTGTCCAAATAAGAGAACCAATGAAAGTCATATCTTTTGGGAGTGGTCTAAAGTATATACAACTTGTATTATCTCTGTATTCTTCTCTGAAGAAGTCAGATGTTTTACATACCTGTTGAAACTGGTTCAGTTGTATATCATCACTTCTCTTATGAATGTAATTCTTGAGGACAACATTGTTATATGGCTTGTATCAGTTTGGTTCAATTATTTTGCCATTAACTACTGGTTCAATAAAAATATTACCCTACTGAAGTTGAGCAGATCCTTCATACAGCGGGTAAATATTCAACAAGTTTAAAAAAAATCACCAAAAGGAAAAAAAAATATGTCTTTAGAACACAATTCTGTATGTTTATCACAATAATGACTGGTAAGGTTCTTTACACAAGTACATAATGTGTATTTTTTATAAATGCCTGCTGCAAACTGTTTTAGATTGCAGTCTTTTGTGTAACATGTTCAGTTATTGTCATTGTTTCTAAATGATTAGCCTACTTTAAAGAATGGTTCTGCATCATTCCTCCTAATATGGTATATTCATATGTATTATATCTGATATTGTATGTTATTGTCTTCTAGTCATACCAAAGCTTGTGTTTAATGCCTATTATTGTGTGTGTTTTCTGAAAAACTTTTCTTTTCATTTGGAAGCAGACTGCTTCTATCCACAGAGACCTTTGAATACATGAAGCACTGGTGGACCTAACCCCTACCCCCAGAATTTTGACCAGATCTACTATGATAAGTGGAGTTAAAAAACGTCTTTCTTTCGTCTTTGTTAAAATGAAGTTCCTTGCCCTGTTGTGTTGCACTAATGTGGGATAATAGAACTTTTTATTGAACCCCAATGTTCAGTAATTGCATCATTCATAAAAGCCCTTCCTCTGTCGATATAACTGAAGTAGCTAATCCAGCTCCAACCAGCTTTTGGTCCCTTCAGCAAGCAAAAGTTTCTGACCAGGTCTCAGAGCTTTAAAACGCCCCCACACATACAATTTCCATTGTTAACATTTGGTACTGTGGCCCTTTCCACCTGTGCATATGATGACAGTTGTGTCCTATCCTAAGTTCTCTACTGCTTGGCTAGCCTAAGAATCCACATAGTGTGACCAGTCCATACATGGCACTGCACAGCAGGTGCATTATTGCCTTTGTCATTGTTACTACTATATTTTATATTTAATCTGGTCCATAGTTATGAACCAGTGCTGTTTCTTAGCTAGTGCAATGGCATTCCACACTCATCTCCATCTTGTGTAATCATTTGTTTATTTATTTAACATTTGTTGACCAGCACAGTGTACTGATCACATGTGACCGATTATAGTCTCAGCCCTGGGAATGCAAAGCTAGATTGCAAAGTAAGTAACAGCACTACATAAGTAAGAGCATAATTAGATTAGAATATGCAATGACACGCAATTAATCATTGTGAAAATTAACACAGTAAAATATAACAGAAGACAATGCAGTTATTTACAATGTTACCATATTCCAATTGTTAAAGGAGAGAGTGAGAAGGTTTTTGGTGAATGTGTGGAAGTATGGGTGAAAGTGATAAAGGAGTCAGATGAGCAGATAGAAATGAAACAGAAAGCGTAGGAACAGATCTTAAATAATGCTTTTATATGCTTAGAAAGTTGTTAGAAAAAAGGTTTGCATTAGTAAGCATTTTCTGATGGAAACAAAGTGTGAAACTAACATTCCTCTCATTACTTAATGACTGTGATCCATAGCAATTTACCAGAAAAGTACATATTTTATGAGGAATGGACAAAAATATTTATAAACTTCGTTGCTCAAGCCAAAATAAAGAAGACACAAAGGCAGAAAATGGAACACATATTAATTATTATTTGATTTTATTTGTCATCCAGGTAAACTCACTGTATAAAGTGACCCTTTTCAGGGGTGACCCAGGACCACTGTCTGAGTGCAAAGGCACACCATAGGCATTGGAGATGGAAGGATTCAAACCCTCCCCAGGGTTTACTAATCTTCCATGCAGGACCGTTCAGGACTAGCTTAGTCCTGCATGGAAGTGGACGTTTAGAAGCAGGATGGCAGCGCGCCATGCACAGTAATGAGGTGCGCTGCCTGAGCTCCTAATCCTACATGGAGTGTGTAAGAGTGCAGAATATACATGCCCTCACAATGGAGAACAGCAGAAAGGCCTAAGAAATGAGCAAGACCGCTCATAGGTGTCCACATATCCTCAGCAACATTCCCCCACATGTACAACAGCAATAGCAGATGCAAATAAAATGAACAAACCCTTTTTTATTTATTTTAAAATCCGATGAAAGCTAACCATAGGTGCGCGAGTATGCTCATTGCTTAGCTACATATAATGCAGCTTGAATGGCTAAAGAGGATAACAAGGAAGATATATGCAAATGAAGCAGCATAGCAATAGTGTAGTGGGCAGAGTATTCGCCTTGCGAGCAGGCATTCCCGTTTCGAGTCCCACTGCAGCACATTACATTTTCAGTGGCAAAGCACGTTATGACCAATATTTTTGATGCATAACCCACTAAATAATATATATTTCTGAACTGGAGTACTGCATTAAATGCACACATGAGGTGTTAGTGTCATAATGAATAAAGCACTAGTAAGGAAGTTTAAGCACCAATAAGCAGTAGTAAGCATATTTAAGCACTAGTAAGTGAGTTTAAGCCTGTTTGTGTGGGGGTAAGCAATGCGCACACAGGTTAAGCAATTTCGAAGCTACCTCTGTGTAAGCATATGTAACCGGAGGTTAGCAGTGCTTACCCTCGCGCAAACCTGCTTACAACTGCTCAAAAGTGCCTTAATCACTCTGTATCCAATGGCCCTTGTTTTGACCAGCAACAAAATAAACAGCCTGGCAGGTCTTGAACCCAGGACCCTATACACTATAGTCACAGTAGTGAACCACCAAGCCATCACAGCAGTACAGAAGAATGAGGTATCACCAAACAAGTCCTCACTATATGAAATCAAACTGAACCTGTGAAAGGAATCAGTATACAGTCATATGTTCCATAACCCACTACATAACATAAATATGTGACCTGGAGTACAGCAATAAGCCCAGAAGTGAGGTGTAATAGTAATAGAGTGTTGAAGTCCCCAATAAAACACAAGGACCCCATACAGTGTATGTACACATTAATTATTGGATACCAGGCAGATATATAAGATGTAATGAATAAGAAATCAATGCCAAAAAGAAAATATAATGCAAAGTCTAATATAAGCAATACTAAGCATTGCACAGGCCAGCTTAGGAGGTGTAAGCAATATGTAGGCCAGCTAACTCATTGTGCCCAGTGGTATACCCCTTTAAACAATACCAAAGTTAGGTAAGCAGTTTTGCCCATAGCTTAGCCTTTTCAAAAACAGCCAATCATGGAAAAGTGCGGGAAATCAGTCTTACTTAAACCCAACAGGTGGGAATACATCTCAGAACTGGTTGTAGCTTCCCCTTGCTGGCACCATGTCAGGAAGGGGAGAGGGTGTGCGCTTTTGGGTGCAGCGCTGGTGCATCCAGGAGTCCAGAGTCATGGCAGGACTCCTTGTCAAAGGCCATGAGCAGAGACTGCTGCAGGGCCGGTACCAGGGTTCCCAATATAAGGCGGAAGCCTATGACCATCTTGACCATGACCTCACCAGTGCCACTGGCATACCCCGAACTGGTGAGCAGGTCAGGCATCACTATGCTGACCTGAAGTGGCATAAGGGGGACTTCTTGGAGCAGTGGATCCAAGAGGCTAGAAAGGCAGGGGATGTCCCAGCTGTGTGTGAGTATCACACTATGTGTGTAATAATTGCAAGCTCATGTATATCATGGATAGGTATGGCTAAATATTCCTCTTATGTCCCCCACAGCTGCAATGGAGTGGGCCACAAACTAGAAGGCACATGGAAGTCACCTGGCGAGGTTGCAATGCGAGGCAGGTCAGTAATACTCATGCATTTACTGTCATAGGAAATAAATCTAAAAGTATTAGTAAATTAATTGCCTGTATAACACCTGTATTGTTTAAGGTACATACTGCATACACTGGAGAATATGGCTGTAAGAGTCTCATATAGTTTGTATGTAAATAAAAGCATAATAGCCTGACAATAAAGGTCTAACTGCTGGACTGTATGTGTATACTCTGGTATCATATGGTAATGTAGATTTGCAATCACGTAATAGTACTGTTGTATTAAGCACTGTTACCTACACCGTGCACCATAAATGGAATGTGTAGGAATGCCTGTATATGACTGGTGTAATACCCAGAGGCCATTTAGTACAACTGAGAGACACAGAGGCAGAAAACAGGGAAAAGGTAGGCAACAAAACCCAAATAACACATGCAACTGAGATGTGAACTGTTGTATTTTTAGCACATACAGTCATGGTTCGAATCCTGGCAGTGGGAGTAGTCTGCATACAGAATCAAACCCCACAATTGTGCAGATAAAGTGGCCCATATCTGTTGCCTATCAACCTGTCCCCTGGGAAATCAGTGGGATGATCCCAGATGTATAGGCAGCACACAGGAAATACAATTGATTGACACACATCTATGAGAACAAAGCTGGCACACTAGCAACTCCCCAAAACCTTATGAGAGTAAGAAGCCACGTATGTCCCATTTACACCCCCAAACTCCCCAAAACCTTATGAGAGTAAGAAGCCACGTATGTCCCATTTACACCCCCATGTTGTCAAGCTGTGGCCAGAGTATGTACAGTAACAGAGTGAGATGTATGTGCATAATAGTAATGTTGAATCGGGTACTGTGTGTGGCAACCTTCAGGTAGTGCTAACAAACATTTCTTCCACAGGTCTGTCAGATACCAGCACCGTGCCCAGAAATACAAGAATGATACCCTGTACTGGTACTGTTTACACTGGCATTGTATGACATTGTGACTGATGCAGTTGCTCTGAATAAATGGTATTACTCATCACTGTCACCCACACTGTCCTACAGAATATAACTGTCTAGGAAATCTGTATAAGAGTGTTGTAATACAAAGTCAGAATGCAAAAGCACAGGAGAATTATAAGACAGAAAGCAGATAGGAGATATACAGCAATATCTATATAGCACACACAATTCTGATGGACAGTCTTTAAGTTGTAGTAGACATAGCTATGGTCTGAATCCTGGGAGTGGAAGTAGGCTGCATACAGAATCATACCCCATAACTGTACAGATAAGACCGGAAAATCCAGTATATGGGCCCATATCTGCTGCCTGTCACCCTGTCCCTCTGGAAAGTTTGTGGGATTATCCCAGATGTTCAGCCAGCAAACAGGGAATACAAGTGATTGTCTAACATCTATGAGAATAAACCTGTCACTGTAGCAACTCCCATGGTGCCATCAATGTACCTGCATGCTGTTGTTATCACCACTGTGGTCCCATATATGCATGTGTTCTGTTTGCTATGCAACTGTTTCATATCTGGTGTCTGGGTTAATGGGAATATCTATGTATGCTGTTATACCTAACCCTGGAATGTGTCAACTATTACTAGCCCACATATGATGATAAAATATAAACACTATAGCACATTTGGGAAGGCCTGTCCCAGCAGACCCACCTGTCCCACCTCAGCTGGCCGTGGCACCAGCCACCAGCATGTCTGGGGCCCAACCCAGGACCTCTTCGTCCATTGGTCCTGCAACACCTTCGGGTGGAACTACCTCAGGGAATGGGGGTCACCCCCCCCGGGAGCGGGCGCAGACAGAAACATGTCACCCGTCACCAAGTCCGGGTCGTGGTGCGTAGAGAGCTCAACCAGCAGTTTGGTGATTTGCTATGCCAGCTCAAGGGCCACCTGTCATGACTAGTGGGTCAGACTGGGTCTGCGAATCAGCCCCCAGCACAGCCACAATCAGGGCGGTGAAGGTGCAGTGGTGACTGCCCATGGGTGGGGACCTCAGTCCCACTGTTTCCATTAGGGGGCTCATAGGCCTCCGATTTCCCAACACCCCTCCCCATCAAGGTGTTTATCCCCCACGTGTCATATACCGCCCCATATGCATCTTGTTTGTCTTGTCTACCCAACCTACCTCCCCAAATATACCTACTATCCCTCCCCAACATCCCACTCTCACCTGAAAAAAAAAATGGGGCAATCTGTTCCCAAAAAAAAAAAATCTCGCCCCATACATAGCTATCCATTTCACACACGTGTCCACTAGACACATGTAAACATGTAATCTGGTCTAATTGGCATCAGAACTTATTATTGTTGTCCTCATCCCTCTCCCAGAGGTTTGAATGTCCAAATCTACCTCCAAATGCAGTGTATATGTATAGCTTTTGCTGTAGAAGAAATGGGCAGCTATGGACCTTCCCTACACCCTTCCTGCACATCCCTAGATATTTTCCCTACTGTCTTTCCGTCTTTGTGTTCCTTTTTCACCACTTTCCTATCAACCATTTTTTCTTTTCTTTTAAAGAAATTAGTGCGGGGGTAAGCGGGAGTAAGCACTTTTAAGCAGCATTAAGCCTGTTTGCATGGGTGTAAGCAGTGCCTACACAGGTTAAGCAATTTAGAAGCTGAGTATAAGAAACTGTAACCGGAAGTTAGCAGTGCTTACCTCCGCACAAACCTGCGCAAACCCACTTACAACTGCTCAAAAGTGCCTTAATCACTCTGTATCCAACGGCCCATGTTCTGCCTAGGAACAAAATAAACAGCCTCTGCTAGGCTTGAACATAGGACCCTGCACACCGTAGCCAAAGTGATTTACCACTAAGCCATGTCAGATATACATAACCCTGATGTTTTCACAAACATATCATCCAGCCCAGTCATACAACAGTACAGGGAATGTATTCCAGCATGTAGATGTATGTGTGTGTGTGTATATATTAATATCTACATAGATATAACATATCTATATATAAAGATATAGATATAATATATATATATATATATATATATATATATATATATATATGTATGTATATATATATATATATATATATATATACATACATATAAATGCATACATCTATAGATATATATGTCTACATCTATATGTATATCTATATATATATATATATATATATATATATATATATATATACACTACCAGCTGTTGCAGATCCCATAACCAGGACCTGACATGACATGGGCACAAGATGTTAACAGTACCCATCCCACCTGTATGATGCCAGGCTATCAGTAACATATCATGCAGTACAGTCTGGCTTCCATAGGCAATGTACAATGTGGAAGCAATCAACATCCCTAAGATATATATATATATATATATATATATATATATATATATATGGATATATATGTATCTACACATACACACGCAGAGAAAATATAGTAAGATACATATGTAGAAGGTGCACACAATATGGAACAGCCACAATGCCTACAGTTACCACCTTACCAACTGGACAATGTATGAGGCACCCATACAAATGACAATCATTGCCTGCAACATATACCCACAGAGAGGTCAAAGGATATAACACAACACACAGGTTTGCATAAATGGGAAAGCTTTATTTGTGTACTATTACAGTTGTATATGTCATGTCATATAACCGTTTAGACACGGACATCCATATAAACTGAGTAATGCAACTGTGAAACAGGTATACTAATACAGTAGTCTGGAAAGGTTTACAAATGTTGCTGTCCAGGCCAAGGCCTTCAAGTAGTACAATAGTGAAGACAGACTGGGCTGCAGGATACCAAACAATCAGCAGTAAGTAATGCAGATGTATAGTTCAGCAGCCTCCATCTACACTCTGTAGACAATCCCTAGGGGGTAATGACCTCAGCTGACACAATGGGATATAACAGTTACATAACAAGGCATAACTGACACCATCTAAGCACACTGACAAACAGAACAGTCTGTATGCAGTCTGCATTTACCCAACGTGGATTGTATGGTAATGTACATCTAGATACCTTAAGGCAGCTTACCCCTCATACCCCCACATGTTGTAACAGCCTAGGTTAGTTATGGTGCATCCCCCCGACTCAGTAATACAGGGCCATATACCATTGTTACATACACTGGCCTCTGGAGTGCATAAGGGCACACATGTATTGTGTAGGTGAAGCCCACACATATATGGCCCCAACCCCACCATATGTGTGGGGGACACAACAGCAGTGGACTGATGGCAAGAATGGCACCATGACATACTCACTGCCCTCTACAGAACAACCCCTGACAACATGTCATATGTGCAAAGCCTTGTATGTAGGTGGAGGACAGAGGCTGGAACACAGGCCCATATGTAGAAAACTGTTGTCATATACTAAGCAAGTTGCTGGTGTTACAGGATAGTCTGCAACATACCCTTAGTCAGGGATTTGAAGTTAGAAACAGAAATGGATGTAGCCATGTACTGATAGCACTCAACACACACACTGCCAGTGAAATATCTGACACAAGACTTGTGTGGTGGACAGACAAAACATAATAGGCACACCACTGGCCATCAAGAGGATAGGCCCACAACTAAGAGCTATGCAGACATACTGCATTCCAAGGTAAACTAGTATGTACACACAAACCCTTTAATACCAGTACTATATGCATGCAACAACTCTACTCACACTCTGTCTATAGTTCTGGAACCTCCTACAAATATGTAGCTGGCTTGAGTGTGCAGGTTCTCCTGTAAGAGGTATTGCTACTTGCTGTCTGTAACAATGATGCCCACACACAGGAAGGATATCCATCACGCAGGAAAGGTAAAGGGACCATGCCTACATGATGAAGGGATTTATAGTAGGAAGTTACCATGACAGTGGTAATTGGAAGTACTACACAGCAAGCTGCATGCAGGTAGCAAGTGGAGGACACTGATTGGTGCAGAGGCCATCACCTGATCATGTGCATCACCTACAAAATCCATGCTGTAATCTATTCAGTGCAGCTCAATCTATTTACTGGAATGAGACTGAGTGAGAGAGAGAGAGAAAGAAAAAAAAAGAAAAAAAATCCTAAGGCAAAGGCAAAGCAAAGGCCAAAGGAAAAATAAACTTATAATAACATCCAGCAAACTGTCCAGAACAGACATCATTCCCACAACAGGTATGTGAAGTATATATGCATGTAATTGAATGTAGTACCTGGTCCATAATAATGGAATAGATGATGTGGAATGATTTATATGTGCCATCAGATGTTGTAATGATGTTCAACTGAACAACTGCAATGGACAATAGTGTCTGTCCCTGTGGGTAGTGGGCCATAGCCATTAACTGTGCAGATCAGCACTGATTGACATGATGTAAACCGTCATAGTGTGTGTTGTGTAATGGGAAGTATGTATATTAAGTGGCCAATAGCTGGTGGTGGAAGTAATGTCATAATGATGGACACGTGGGACCCACAGCCAACCCCTTGCAGGATAGTCAGGTTAATCTGTAATGCAAAATGCAGGAATGCCATAGGTGTGGAATAGGGTTACCTGCAATCTGGTCCTACATATACCCCCCCTATTGTCAGGCTGTGTCCATATGATGCATCTGTCTGTGTTGTAGCAAGGCAGAACAGTGCAGCTGTGCAGGAAGGTGTTGTGTGATTGTGGACCTGATGTCTGAATGTACCCCACATATAGGTATGCGTATGTGTACATATGTACATATATATATATATATATATATATATATATATATATATATATAAAATATATACATCTACATGTATGTCCACAAATATACAGATACCCATATGTAGACATAAATATGAGCACATATATACATCACATATATCTACACCTATATAGATATAGACCTATATGCACATGTCTACATATATACAAACACACACACAAACATATATGTATGTAAATACATGTCCCCTATATTACTACCACAATGATGCATGCTATGTTTGAGGCAACAGCACACATAGCAATACGCACATATAAATACAGCAGTGTGTGCAACATGGATGGGTATGTCACATGTTAACCCCTTGTTGGGACCACATTGCCCTCATCTGTGAAGTATGGAATGGGAATATGGGGAAGTATGGCAGGTATAGTTGTGGAGGTGGTCAGGGTTGGTAGATATAGAGGACAGTCTACAGGGGTGGTATGTGACACATGTGGTGGATAAACACCCTGGATGGTGTGTGTTGTCTGTGATTTGGACACCCCATGGGCCCCAATATGAACACAATGGGAACAAGCCACCCACCCACTGCTACTTACAACAGCATTCACGTCCTGAAGGTGCCTGGCCTGGAGGCTGAGCAGGAGGAGCATGTTGGCCCTGTGAATGTGTACTGGGTGCCTCAGAGTGATGTAGCACATCCCACGTCTGTCTGTGGAGCCCATTATGGAACAGATCCTGGACCTGACCTCAGGGGACAGGAACATGTCTGTGTGTGCCCTGGGTGGGGGGGGGGACAACATCCCCTGGGTTGGTTCCACCTGATGGTATTGCTGGACCAGTACATGAGGAGGCCTCAGGGTGGGACATACATGTGATGTGGCCAGGTAACATGGGCAGATGGGTTTGGCGAGGTGGTTTTGCTGGCTAATAGTACATATACATGTTATTGTGTCACTGTTATAGAACATATGTTGGTAGTAATAGTCTACACAATACCGGAATATGTCCAACAGCATGCATAGATATCCCTATTAACACAGAATGTCTGATGAGCAGCAATCACAAAGCAGCCATACCACAGGCATATATGGAACCATAGTGGCTCTGACAATGGCATGCAGGTGAATAGTCTGTAACAGGCCAGCAATGATAGTGTCCACACAGGGAACATGGCTACTATCACATAGCAGAAAGTGTGGTACAATACAGTATCTGTCCTACTGGTAGGTAAGCTGTAGTCATACCTAATGAGTTGTGTGTACAGTTTGTTGTAGCTGATATGATGGGGGGGGGTGACAGAGATGTGTGTTAAGAACTGTGGTAACCTTGCTGTATGAGTTGCTCAGACCTGTTTCCATCTTTGTCTTTCAGCCAAGATGTCACATGCACTTTTGCCAACATATTCAGCAGCTGAAAATGAAGTGCTGATCACATACATAATCCAGCACTACCCTGTGCTGTTTGGCAGGGCTGACCATGACCAGCAGGAGTGGACCGCCCTGTGGAATGACCTAGTCCACAGGGTCATTGATGTCGGACTGCACAACCGCAGTTATGAGCAGGTCCAGCATCATTGTACTGACCTGCTTCACAATGTCCATTGGCATGCTGCTGCAGTCCAGGGGATCACCTCATCACAGGGGGGGCCATGCCATCCATCCCCCCCTGACATGTGTGGAGGAGCTCCTGGCCAGCCTTGTGGCACCTGCCTGTCCAGCCAGCCACCAACCTCCGAATACCTTTGTGGAGGTTGGTGTCACCCACACACCATCTGAGGAGTGTGCAGGTAAGTACACAGAGCACATCAGTAGACCACTGTCGCATATACATCTGCATCAGTACAGGTAGATCATGCATATCTGACATGTCATATATTGTGTTGCTGCATAGTAGTGATAGATGTCCAGATGTTGTAGTATTGTGGAAATGTACCGTTGATGTATTGTAATACTCCACCCAACCTGTAGCACTGCCACAGGTGTGACCACTGACATTGCATCTCTCACCCTCTTATGTAGGTCCCTCTGGGATACCACCGAGGCAGCAGCCTGTAGGCGGTGAGTATGGTGTATGTAGATGCTTGCCAATACACTGGGCATGTAATGGCAATGGTATATTCCATGCACACATCTAACACACCTACCCAGAATGCATACATGTTCACGTATTGCTGCTGTGAAATTCACAGCATCACAGGGGTGATCATGATGGGGTACTGGAAGGGTATGTCAGGCACTTGCAAGATAACTAACATCCTGTCATTGCAAAATGTGTCCACAGGGAATAACATAATGGTGGGAGACATGGCCTACAGTAGGGACGTATAAAATACAAAAAATGCCACAGCAACCTTGGTCAAACAGAAGAAGTGCCTGAACGCAAGTTTAATATTACCAAAAGATCAAGCGTTTTCGCCACAAGCCTCTTGTGGCTTCATCAGAGTTAACACATGAAAGATTTACATGACCTGCCTTAAATACTTTATAGGCAGGAAGTGACATATTTAATTACACCATTTTAAAATTTTGAAAAACTTTAAGACATTTAAAATCTAACTAAAACACATATTATTAATAAAAATTAAAAGATAAAACAAGTGTTTCCCTCAGACTACTAATGATTGCACCATAATGACACATATCAAGGGAACATAAAAGTAAAATTAAAAATAATTCCCTTAGAATTGTAATGTGCATATATATCTTACACTATAATACACCATACATATCACCATAAATTATTTAAAACAGAAAGAACACTAGTATTATATTTTATAATGTATACTTAGTTGTCACAAAAAGGCAACTAACTTAATACAAAGACTATAAGACTTATAAAGGTGAAATGTTATAGACAAGTTAAGACAAAAATATCTAATTGCAGAACCAAGTCTGCCAGATCTCGTAAACTTGATTATCTCAAATAACTTCTCAACTTAAGAACAGCAGAGATGTTACAGTTTTCATTAAGCCCTGGCACTCTGAAGGCATCAAGTTTAAGTTGCCATTCTAACTCTAAGTTTTCTAGTAACAGTGAAAAAGGACCTCCTCTGACAGAATTTGGTATATGATCAATAGCCATGAATTCGAAGCTGTGGCCAGGGGAAGAGAGAACGTGTTTAGCCAAAGCATTTTGGCAATTACTCTTTCTTATTGCATAATCGTGCTCGTAAATGCGATCACGGAGTCTTCGATCCGTTTTCCCTATATAAAATCCACTACAGCATTTACATTTACCTGTACCCAAGCATGTTCAGTTTACTGTGGTAGTGGAGTGGAGGTACCAGTGTCATGTGGTGCGTACAGGGTAAAATCTCCTATATGTGACACTTCTTACACAGCTGGGCCGACATGTCAGTGTCAATCAAGCTTAGGTTGCCTGTACATATCCCTGCTGGATACGTGCCATCTGCACATCTGTACAGGGACTGACAGTCATCAGCTTGGCAAGTAGCTATGCAGTAGCATGACTGTGTTGACAGGTAGACGTCTGACAAAAATATGTATGCCATAACTACATGTCGGAAGCCCTCACTAACATGTGCTGTAGAGACAGTAGTTTACAATTACATTCCACATGATGGATCATTAACCAGTAAGGGGTATATACATGGCATTACATACACTTATTACAGATTATCAGACTGGGTGGTGTGACCTGCTTACCAGAGCTAAGCCATGCTTAGCACATATCAACATTGCTGCAATATGTAATAAAAAGAAAATGCAACTGCAACCAACAGAGCAAACACTTCCAGACTTAAAATTCTTGTATTATTAATCTTTTTAGTCGTAGTCAGGAAGCAACCATGTAACTGCAGTCTTTTTGTTCAAAGAAGTTAACTACCAACGAAAACGTACTCTAGTAGTATTTGTAAAATCCATTGGTTTATTACATATGCTCAGGTAAGCGCCTTCACAATAGCTTCTTCAGACCATTAAAATTTAAAACCTTTCATGACATTTATATACTAGTCACATGCTTAAAAAACAATTAACCAATATAGTTTCTTAAAGCTGAATCTCTTACATTACGGAATATTTCCGCAAGCTTTCTCTTAGCTTTAAAGTTTTTCTAGCATGTGCTTTAATTCATTTATATTCTCTCAACTTTTGGCAATTTGCTGAATTATTTTCCAAACAAGGACTGTCTAAGCGCCTGTACGTTTACCCATAGCTCAGCACCGCTTAGCTTCACACAAACCTGAGCAAACTTGCTCAAAACTGCCTTAACCACTCTGTATCCAACAGCCCTTGTTCTGCCCAGAAACAAAATGAATATCCCTTGCAGATCTTGAACCCAGGACCCTGTACACTGAAGTCACACCACTTAACCACTACGCCATGACCACTGTGAAAACAGCTGTTGTTTTACCAATATAGCTGTCAATACACATATTGAGTAGTATTGATCAATTGCCTTTAGTTCCTAAATTTTGTAGTCCTTGTTATTAATATGACTGTTGCATCACATATGTTTTATCATAATGTACACATAGCAGATACATATGGTGAGATACATCTGGGAGGGTATAAACAACCGTGAGGTTTACTCATGACAGGAATATTGTTGTATACATATAATAGGTCTATATATCTCCACATGTATACTCATACATATTTCTGTATACACATCTGTATAGTGCTACATATATATGGCTATGTGTACATCTCTTTGTAGGTACATATATATATATATATATATATATATATATATATATAGATAGATAGATGGATATAGATATAGGTATAGGTATACGTATATGTAGATGACACTGGTGATCAAGAAGAGGAGGATGAGTGTGAGGGCAGCACCAAGGATCAAATGGTGGAAATTGTAAAAGGGTAATTGTGAGGTGATGTTCAGGGAAGAGTTAAGACAGGCACTGAGTGGCAGTGAAGAGTTACTGAATAGCTGGGTAACTACAGCAGAGCTAGTAAGAGAGATAGCTAGAAAGGTGCTTGGTGTGACATCTGAAAAGAGGAAGGAGGACAAGGAGACCTGGTGGTGAAATGAAGAAGTACAGGAGAGTTTACAGAGAAAGAGTTTAGCAAAGAAGAAGTGGGATTGTCAAAGAGATGAAGAAAGTAGACAAGAGTATAAGGAGATGAGGTGCATGGCAAAGAGAGAGGTAGCGAAGGCTAAGGATAAGGCGTATGAAGAGTTGTATAAAAGGTTGGACACTAAGGAGGGAGAAAAGGACCTGTACCAATTGGTTAGACAGAGGTACTGAGCTAGTAAAGATGTGCAACAGGTAAGGGTGATAAAGGATAATGAGGGAAATGTACTCACAAGCAAATAGAGTGTGTTAAACAGATGGAAAGAGTACTTTGAGGGGTTGATGAATGAAGAGAATGAGAGGGAGAGAAGGTTGGATGATGCGCGGATAGTGAATCATGCAGTGCAGTAGATTAGCAAGGGTGAAGTAAGGATAGCTATGAAGAGGATGAAGAATGGAAAGGCTGATGGTCCAGATGACATACCTGTGGAAGCATGGAGGTGTTTAGGTGAAATGGCAGTGGAGTTTTTAACTAGATTGTTTAATGAAATCTTGAAAAGTGAGAGGATGCCTGAGGAATGGAGAAAAAGTGTTTTGGTACAGATTTTTAAGAATAAGTGTGATGTGCAGAGCTGTAGTAACTACAGAGGGATTAAACTGTTCAGTCACAGCATGAAGTTATGGGAAAGAGTAATGGAAGCTAGGTTAAGAAGGCAGGTGATGATTAGTGATCAACAGTATGGTTTCATGCCAGGAAAGAGCACTACAGATGTGATGTTTGCTCTGAGAGTGTTGATGGAGAAGTACAGAGAAGGTCAGAAGGAGTTGCATTGTGTCTTTGTGGATTTAGAGAAAGCATATGACAGGGTGCCTAGAGAGGAGTTGTGGTATTGTATGAGGAAGTCGGGAGCATCAGAGAAGTATGTAAGAGTGGTACAGGATATGTACGAGGGTAGTGTGACAGCGGTGAGGTCTGCGGTGGGAGTGACTGATGCGTTTAAGGTGGAGGTGGGATTACATCAAGGATCAGCTCCGAGCCTTTTCTTATTTGCAATGGTGATGGACAGGTTGACAGACGAGATCAGACAGGAGTCCCTGTGGACTATGATGTTTGCAGATGACATTGTGATCTGTAGTGAGAGTAGGGAACAGGTGGAGGAGACCTTAGAGAGGTGGAGATATACTCTAGGGAGAAGAGGAATGAAGGTCAGCAGGACTAAGAATATATGTGTGTGAATGAGAGGGAAAATAGAGGAATGGTGAGGATGCAGGGTGTAGAGGTGGCTAAGGTGGATGAGTTTAAGTACTTGGGATCAACAGTTTAAAGTAATGGTGAGTGTGGAAGAGAGGTGAAGAAGAGAGTACTGACAGGATGGAGTGGGTGGAGGAGACTGTCAGGAGTGATTTGTGACAGATGAGTACCAGTAAGATTGAAAGGGAAGGTCTGCAAGAGGGTAGTGAGACCAGCTATGTTATATGGATTGGAGACAGTGGCATTGACAAAAAGGCAGGAATCAGAGCTTGACGTGGCAGAGTTGAAGATGTTAAGGTTTGCACTGGGTGTGACGAGGATGGATAGGATTAGGAATAAGTATATTAGAGGCTCAGCCCAGGTTGGAAGGTTTGGAGACAAAGCCAGAGAGGCAAGATTACGTTGGTTTGGACATGTGCTGAGGAGGGATGCAGAGTATATTGGGAAAAAGATGCTAAGGATGAAGCTGCCAGGTAACAGGAAAAGAGGGAGGCCTATGATAAGGTTTATGGATGTGGTGAGAGAGGACATGCAGGTGGTTGGTGTGACAGAGTAAGATGCAGAGGACAGGAAGAAATGGAACAGTTGATCTGCTGCGGCGACCCCTAACAGAAGCAGCCGAAAGAAGAATATATATATATAGATATAAGTATATATATAGCTTTATATGTATGCACATCCTATGTGTACAGATATGTCTAGTTATGTTGGTATATATGTAGATATCTATAACTATATGTGCATACATATCTATTTTGATATACCTACTACTGTCAATATATACGTTGATATCCGTATGTATATGTGCATATGTATCTCTCTCTGTATATGTGTAGACATATATTGCTCTGTATATATATATATATATATATATATATATATATATCAGGGTGTTTATATGTATATCTATGTACATATACATATCCATCTATATATGTCGATATGTTTATGTTTATATATCTATATTGATATCTGGATAATTATATATACATATATTTTCACCATATGTCCTGAACATGGAATGTAGCTCTACCTCAACCTCTAGAGTCCCAACTTCATAGTGCAAGGGGATGCCAAGTATGTATAGCAGGTATATTTGCAGACTAGTGCTACTGTAATAGGGATTGTCTTCACAGACATGGTGTGTGTGGGAGGTCACATCTGCTTTTAACATTCGCACCATTGGCTACTGACAGACATCCTAAGGACATCATAGTATAGTACCGCTGCTAGCTCGTAATGCTCCTGTGGACTACAGCAGAGATATTGGCCAATATATGTGGGCATTCTGACTCACTCTGGAGAGAGGCAGACAGAGGCAAAGAAAAGTCAGGGAGGGGTAGGAGAGTAACACTTAAACATGTTTGTGTCATACACCTACCAGCACAGGGTATCAAATCCCTGATGACTATGTAGTGCTATCACATTTCTATGCAGTTATTGGATGCACCACATAGGTTACATGTTGAGGAGCCCTCAAAACATATGTGTGATGGTGAGTGACATCTGCAATTGGGATATGGTAGCTATATGGTAGGTGTAGTACACGTACCTATCCACATGAACAGGTGCCAGCATCAACACAGCCACACTCTCACAGGGATACACACACATATTGACACACTTGGCAGGGCCAGGAATACAACTCATCACTAGTGAGATTGCCACAACACATTACTGTGCAGGTATCATATGCCCCACAGGGGTCATACGGAGGTTATATGGGCAAAGGGTATGTGGAGGTGTCTGACATCAGACAGCATGCTTCAGTATGCCAATGGGGGTTGTATTGAGTGTGAATGTGATCATATGCATCATACAACATACACACAGACACATACAGGGTGCCAGTACTGACATGCATGGGTGCATTGTTTCACGGGCGTGTAGTGGTCGATTGTGCCAAACAGCTATACAAGGCTAAGTGATGGGTATACCTTGGCATCAAGCCACATGACAGTGGTCTGCATTGTGGCTTAGGGGTGTAGTTTCTGGATTTGCCCACACAGGTGGGTATTGTATTCACCATCCAGTCACCTGGGTGACTATTGCATGTAGCCAGTGCTGTGCATTGCTTGCCATGTATGTGTTTCTTAGTCCATGACATGGATGGTGTCTGGGATGTGCACACCTCCCACATGCATGTACAGTGACATGTGGAACTGTACCTGGGGTATCTGGCCCATGTTGTGTACACAGATTATCATCAGATGTGCCAGTCCTGGCCTCATGTGGTGGGAACTGTTAATGGACAGCAGGTTTACCCTGCATCTACATTGATAGCATGATACTGGTATTCCCTGGTGTCAGTGGCATCTGTCCATATAGGGCATAATTTTCAGACATAGTATGTCCTTTGTGGGTCACATTTGATGGCACCACAGGTGTTGCAGATTTCCAGTGGGGAACATGGGGATGTTGCACTGTCAGCATGTACATGCCTATTGGACTCATGGATAGGGTGCCATGCCCTCTGCAGCCCACTGTAATCACACAATGGTTACTATCAGTGGGCAATATGCAGGGTACTACCAACATAGCGGCTGTTGCCTAGGCAAGTGTGTGTGTGTGTGTATGTATGAGACATGGGTTGAGAGTGTTCTCTGGGTAATACTAGAATTGCCCACTTTGTTCACCTGGCCTTGATGTCACATGCAGGGGTATGGATTTGCACCCCAGCCTCTCGACTATTTCACATCTGTTATCCCTGTACAGTGGACAGTGTGATATATACTAGGGCCACCATATACGAAATCTGCAAAACCCACTCCACATTGAGTCCAGTTGTTACACACTCACAACCACCTGCACACAGGATATGAATTACACACACACATACACACACACACACACACACACACACACACACACACACACACACACACACACACACACACCTGTCATGTCTGGGATTAGAACTCCTACCTAACTAGTCTTTTACACTACAGCACTACGCAGTTATAGGATGCGCCATGGAGATTACTAGAGTATTCTTTCCCCAAAGGTGTATTTCACAGTGAATGACATCAGCAGGATTGCCAAAGTAGGGCATTTGAATTGTAGTGAGTGTGACTAGCCTAAAATGCATTGCTCCCTACACAGACATAGAAACACACACAAAACATCCGCAACTGCCATGTGTGGGGATAGAGCCCCTACCAGAGTTCTATATCACAGTACAGCATGAAGCAGTTATAGGATGCACCACAGGGATTACTGGAGTACTCCTTCCACAAAGGTATATTTCATAGTGAATGACACCAACAGGATTGCTAAAGTAGGGCATTTGAACTGTAGTGAGTGTGACTAGCCTAAAATGCATTGCTGCCTACACAGACATAGAAACACACACAAAACATCCACAACTGCCATGTGTGGGTATAGATCCCTACCAGAGTTCTATATCACAATACAGCATGAAGCAGTTATGGGATGCACCACAGGGATTACTGGAATATGCCTTCCCCAAAGGTGTAGTTCACAGTGAATGACAGCAGGATTGCCAAAGTAGGGCATTTGAATTGTAGTGAGTGTGACTAGCCTAAAATGCATTGCTCCCTACACAGACATAGAAACACACACAAAACATCCACAACTGCCATGTGTGGGGATAGAACCCCTACCAGAGTCCTATATCACAGTACAGCATGAAGCAGTTATAGGACACACCACGGGGATTACTGGAGTACTCCTTCCCCAAAGGTGTATTTCACAGTGAATGACATCAGCAGGATTGTCAAAGTAGGGCATTTGAATTGTAGTGAGTGTGACTAGCCTAAAATGCATTGCTCCCTACACAGACATAGAAATACACACAAAACATCCACAACTGCCATGTCTGGGGATAGACCACCTGCCAGAGTTATATATCACACTACAACATGAAGCTGTTATAGGATGCACCATGAGGATTACTGGGGTACTCCTTCCCCAAAGGTGTATTTCACAGTGAATGGCATCAGCAGCCTTGCCAGAATGGGGCATTTGAAGTGTTGTGAGTGTGACTAGCCTAAAAAAACATTTCTCTCTACACAGACACACACACACACACACACACACACACACACACACACACACACACACACACACACACACACATACACACACAGTTGCCAAGTCTGGGATTAGGATTCCTACCTAACTATTTTATCACACTACTGCAGTACACAGTTATAGGATGCACCACAGAGATTACTGGGCTACAGCTTTCCAAAAGGTATATTTCAAATTGAATGACATCAGCCTTGCCAAAGTCGGGCATTTGAATTGTACTGAGTGTGACTAGCCTAAAAAGCATTGCTCTCTACACAGACAGACACACATACACACACACACACACACACACACACACACACACACACACACACACACACACACACACACACTTGCCATGTCTGGGATTAGAACTCCTACCTAACTAGTTTATCACACTGCAGCAGTATGCAGTTATAGGACGCACCACGGAGATTACTGGGCTATAACTTTCCCAAAGGTGTATTTCAAGGTGGATGACATCAGCAGCCTTGCCAAAGTAGAGCATTTGAATTGTAGGGAGTGTGACTAGCCTAAAAAGTATTGCTCCCTACACAGACAGACGCACACACCCCTGTTGTTTTACCAATATAGCTGTCAATACACATATTGAGTAGTATTGATCAATTGCCTTTAGTTCCTAAATTGTGTAGTCCTTGTTATTAATATGACTGTTGCATCACATATGTTGTTTTATCATAATGTACACATAGCAGATACATATGGTGAGATACATCTGGGAGGCTATACACAACTGTGAGGTTTACTCATGACAGGAATATGGTTGTATACATATAATAGGTCCCTGGGAAAGAATTCGATGTTCTACGGTTTCGATATTTTCAGTCTTCGAACTTGCAAGTTCGAGGTTTTGGTGTTCGAACTTTTCAGCGTTTGATATTTTGATATACACCCAACTCTATTATAATTCTGGTCTATGCACGTACCTCATTATGGAGTTCTTGTTTGGGTTTGTGTGCATTTCTGATGAGTGTCATCAGCCATGGCTCCAATGCTTATCCCAGCATCCCCCACTAGGTGACCGTAAGGGATGTCCCCGCTGGCAAATCTGTGGTACAGCTGCGTCAGATACCAGATGTGGGAATCGAATAAATCCAAAAAACGAAAAACAAACTGTTGAACCAAAAGTCAGAACGCTTGAAGAAAATAGCCCAGTTCTCCTTAACGCAGCTTTATTATTCAAAAAAGTGGCGTTTTCGCTACAACAGTAAAGTAGCTTCATCAGAGGTTTAAAAAGGCGCCAACTTTTATTCATTTAAATACTAAAGTAAACAATTACATCATTTCCTATTTAATTAAATGAAAACATATTTTAAAAACCAAAATAGTGAACCTTAGTAATGGAACAGAAATAAAATCTGAAACATTTAAAGCATATACATACATTACAAATGCCCCATTAAATAGATGTGGGAATCGTGATAGCTTCCAGGGCAGCCAGGGCACACATTCATTATTATGCTCTGGGCATCGCACACGATATGGCAGTTAATGGAGGGGAAGCCCTTGTGGTTGATGTAGACCCTACCCCGCTCACCAGGTGGTGCCTTGATGGGTATCTGCGTGCAGTCTATAGCACCCACTACCTCAGGGTATTCTGCTGTTTGGTGGAACAATTGCATATTGCTGGCCAATGCCTCACGAGTGTTGGGGAAATATACATGCTCACCGGCATGTGCTGACATGGCATCCAGGAACTGTTAAAGTACTCTGGATGCTGATGCTTGTGAGATCCCCATAATATCCCCAGCTGGCCTTTGGAAGGTACCTGTAGCTACTATTCTTAGGCCTAGACATACCTTGGTATCCACTGGGATGGGTTCCCCTCTGTTAGTTCTGTGTGTCAGGCGTGGCCGGCACAGCTCAACAATTTGCTGTAGGAGCTCCCTGTCCACCCTATAGCACTCCACTATCTCCAGCTCATGTAGCCCCTGGTATGTTACCCTGGGTCTGTACACTCTTCTCCGTCTCCTCACTGTGGGTTGGTCGACAGCATTCACATCCTCACCACCCTCAGCCTCTTCCACAAGTTGTTGTACGATAGCTATTGCAACCCCTATCATTTTGTTGTTTTGTCTGTTAAATCTTCCCCGCTTGTATGCACCAGTGGTGTAGAGTATGGGACAAACCAGAGGGGAAGGTGTTTGCATAGTTTATAGTAGTGTTCTGGGCTGGGCTGGTCTTCTGCCTGTGTAATTGGCTGATTCTGATACATTTCACCTGCCAGCTATGCTAGTTTTCCTAGATTACCTTCTTACTGCTGTTCTCCCTTCCCATTGCCTTCCTGTTTGAGCCCAGGGGAGCTCCATGCAAACACAGTGCACAAATGTGCACAGAGCTGCTATTTCCTGGTTTACTTTTTTTTTTCTTTAAATCCCGGTGCGTGGTGCGCACACCCGCTTAGGCAATGTAAAGAGTGCTAGGCAGCCTCAGACACACCCCCTTGCCTAGCTGTGCTAAGCTAGGAGCAAATCTGAGCCACAGGGCTCCAATCTGCTTACAGTATGCCTGACACACACACCTGTGATGTCAGCTAACTCCTAGGCTTGCACCAAGTTATTCCTGCTCTTACACTGTTGGGAACTGACTAGCATGCTGGAGAAATCTGGGATTCACTATCATTCCCCTCCTTTGCATAGGATTGCATGCTAATGCATAGTTACATGTCTCACACTGAGCCTCCCCCCTTAGCAACCACTACTCACTGGCCATGTTGTCTTCTGCCTGCCATTGACTATAATGGCAGAATAGTCATTTTAGTTGGAATGCTTATATTGTGCGCCGCTGCCCTTCGCTTAAACAGCCGAGACTGGCTATAAAAAAAAAATAAAAGTTGATTTTTTTCAACTGTTTTCAGTGCCAATGGCCTTATACTTGGCCATTGGCATGCTTCCTAAATGATATGCACACTTTATTTAGAGCTGTCATGGTTCTGTTTTGGTATTTGCAGAAATGTACTCCATTACTGGCTACATTTCTGCAGATTACACTAGTCCTGCACGGCTGGTTTCCAGCTTCCTGGATCGCATATTCACCTCATTTGCATGGATTTCTCCTGCAAATGGGGTAATTTGCATACAGGGGCTGAGTCAGTGCAGGACTAGTTCAGGAGTGCTTGTGCACGCCCCTAAAGGCTATTCCTGGACCGTATGGCAGACATATTGCCTGCTGGAGCTCCTGCACTAATCCTGTACACTGTGCAAGGCTTGCAGAATCCAGGGACCTGTATTTTTGTCTGCAGGAAGCAGATTATTAACAGCTCAGAGCTATAAGTGCCAGACAACTCTATTTAACTTGCATTTTCTTAACAACAATAACTATGAAACTATAATGTCTGCCATTATTGACTAAATGCAATCCTTAGGGATTTGTCAGAAAAGTTAAATATCTGGCAGTTGGTACAGTGGATTAATGCACTAAGCTTTTGATGAGATACTTCCTGCATTCAGTAGTACAGGGTTTGATTCTTTCTACTTCCATTTGCCTACTCTGCAACTCTGAGCTAGTCACTTAACTAGGTAATTTTAATACAATTTCTTTACAGAAATGTATTTTATTGTATTTTTAGTGTTTATAGTGTATGCCTTTTAGGTATTAATTTATTCAAGAGATCTTTTGTTTGACTGGTGGGATTCCTCACCTATCCTGTGACCATGTAATTTATTTAAATCCACATGACTGTTTGTATATTGTTCTGAGGAAGTCAATTTTACTTTGATGAAAGCGCTTAACCTGAAAAATAAACTTGTGTCTACTAGTCCTACTGGTGAATTTGTGGTTTTTAGTTTTTATTTTCACCAGTTTGCTACAATTATTTGGTTTCACTTAATTAGGTAATATTTATTTAACAAGGAGAAAAATGTATAGGGCATAAATATGAAGCAAAAAAGCAGAGATGTTTTCTGAATGACAAAAAATAAACTGTAATGAGTGGCATTATTGACTCACTGTAATCCTCAATGAGTTAAGTGAAAATTAATCAAAAAGCTCAGTTTAAGCATAATCATGTTGTAGGTTGTTGAAGAGGAATTATCTCAGAGGTTGTGTTTTCAGAGGTTTGTTCAGACTCAGAGATCCATCAAGACAGAGTAGATCAGTCAAGACGCAGAGCAGAGTAAGATCCTAGGGAACACACACACACACACACACACACACACACACACACACACACACACACACACACACACACACACACACACACCCTTCTACAACTTCAATCTCTTCTAGATAACATGGAGGACCATGCTGCTACTACTTCTGTACTAGAAATAAGGAAGACCATGTTACTTCAGTTCTTCTTGCAATCTCTGCACCTGAAGAAAAGACCAAACACTTTTCATGCTCCAGAAATCAGCAGGAAGACTCTGTCAATGCTTCAGTTGCTTTTGAGCCAGTGAAAGAGAATGGAGTTATTGCATAGCCAAGTGGAGTGGGTAATTTTTTTTTTTAGACCAGACCAGCCCCCCCCCCCCCCCCCAGCCACCGGTACAGATGCCCTGGTCAGCTTTTTCTGGATTTGGCCCAGCCCAGGATATACCCATTGTATCCTTGTTGGTCACTGGAAGGTCCTTGTAGTTAGAAATATCAAAGACACACACATATCCTGATGTCCGCAGGGATGGATACTCCTTGCATCCCATGAACCTGCATATGACAATGATTCATCACAACCAGGTCCTAAAGGAGCCTCTATTCATATGGCAGTGTTCCACTATTTCTGTGTCATGGAGGGCAGGATATATTAGGCATGGACGGATAACTCAAGGGTACCATAGTTAATTGTGTGCACCTCTGTAGCTACTGGCTGCAAGAACAGTCTCTTGCACATACATATCTACCAATGGGTGGCTTCCCTGTGTATATTTCATGGTTTCTTTCTCATAACTCCAGGATTTTATTGAAGTTAGCAACTCTGTGTGTGATTCTCCTCGAGCAAAACTGATATGTTTCTAATTCTTGTTGTCATATTGTTTGCCTTTATTTGCATTCACCATTAGCTTCATTTTAATAATGTTGCTCATTTCCATGTCATTATGCCATCATTTGCAAAGTAGCCTGTCCGTGGTATTTTATGGCCTAGCATAATCACTGTCTGTGTGTCTCTGAATAAGCCAGTCCTTCCAAATGGCCGCTCATCATGCAACTTCACTTATCGTAAAGTGCTGAAGGTTTCTGAATTCCAGGGCAAATGTGCGCTTCTCCTAATGAGTGCCTGGAAAAATTGGAGAAGCTAAAAGACAATAACTTAGCAGCTTATAAATAAATATATGAGGAAAGATCTCAAGCATTCCATAAAAGTAACAACCCATACAACAGCTGGTTGTATGCCTGTCACTGCTATTTCATTACTGCAAGATCAACACAATGTTTAACACAATGTTTAAAGATGTCTGGTGAACTGCATGTATGTGTGTCTGAAAAGATGTCTATATGTTAGTGAGTGAAGGAGCTATGTAACACTGTGGAATTAGTTAATAGTTTTACGTATAACTCATTTTTACCTAACTGTGCATGGCCAATGAACGTTGCTGCACTGTTTTGTGTAATACATGAAAAGTTCTCTAAAGTCCAACATTACTAGTGCCTCATATATTTAGTTTCCTAATATCTCATTCACTCCTTATTCCGTCCCTTCCTCCTTCATATGAAACAAATACAATTATATTTTCATCAAAGTGCTACTTACAGTACAAGCAATAAAATCATAAGCATTAAATAATATTAGTAACAATAAAATATTATTAAGACCTGGCTCACAAGATTTTAAAAATAGGTCAAGTTTTTAATGGTAGAAATGTTTATCACTCACAGTACAGAGGGAACTCTGCACGTCTACATTCCACAGTGCTGACTCACTGGTTTGACCAGTCTGGCCAGTGTTCTACATAAATCAAAGGTATAAACACTGTAGGTGTAGGTTGTGCTGTGTGCACTTACCACGGTTTACTTATTTTTAAAATACAAAGGATGTGATACTAAAGCAATTTACACTGAGGTCAAGGTGATGTCATTTGCTATATGTTACAAAACATGTTAGATTACAAAATTACAAAAAACAGGCATTTTTTTTTCTTGTTTAATCTTTTTCTGCCTCCATTTCCTGGCAAAAATCTGACTGTAACATAGTCATCAACCAGGCCATCATCAGTGATTTACCTAACTGACTTTGTACCTTAATAAATGATAACCAGGAATACAATGGGCACAGCATGAGAACATAACTCATTTTTATGAGTGAGGGGGACCCTCAGGCAACTATGTTCCCTTGTGAGTAGAGGGCTATTATTAGATGTCCATTCTGATCTCCACTAAAAATAAATTAATAGGAGACATCTCCCCCGGGTCATGCCCTTCACCCTCCTCCTAACAGGACAGGCATGCAAGCAGTGCCTCTTCATTCTTCTCCCCCACCTTGCTCAGTTCTACCAGCACCCGGACCAGCAAATTTGTCAGGATTTAAAGTACGGATGAATATTTATTTTAGGGAAAGGGTGCAAATATTTTGAAATTTGGTGCAAACTCCTAGGTAGCCTTGTTTATGGCTTTGACCATGCTGTAACAATACATTGAAACATCAAGTCATACTTACGGCTTGATACTACTTTGTCACAAATCTGAAAGCCGTCACATACAATGTATGCAAATAAAGGAGCATGCCAGCATTTGTTGTAGCTTCTAAATCCTACACACCTCAGAAACAAAAAAAAATCACTGCTAAATCATGTAGATGTATAGACCAATGAAGCATTACTGAAAATAAAGGTGTGCAGTGGCAAGCCCCAGGCATGGGCATGTCATACAGCTATACCTACAATCCCAAATACCACCACAAGAAGAAACACTCTATAAACGTGTATGAAATTTGCAACATACAGGCTGTATTTGAGACTGTCCAGTTGTACATTCCATCTGTATTCCACCAGCACCTTAGGAGAATAAAACCAGCTGCATTGTAAACAGTCTCAGAATATACCAGCCTTCACAGCCAGTTCATGCCATATTGTAATGTAGCAGGGTATCTGGAAACCAAACACTAACCAAGTGTATTTAATGAACTGGAACAAAATAATACCTATCCATGGTTGGCCAAAATGATAGCCAAGCAACAGCTAAGCCTTGTATCCCCTTGTCCTCTTTAGCCATTGTCACTCCCCCACTAGACCACTGTTCTCATTTATATAACATATAAAGACCTGCACAGCCATCCAACCCAACCCATTTACTAAAAATACAAATCTCTGAGCTTCCTGCTTTTGACATAAATTGCGCTGAAGAAAGAGTGTACTCAGTCTAGTTGCACACCTGAAGACACAGTCAAACAAATTACTGTTTGACAGAGTGGCCAAACATTTAATACATATATAAAAATATATATAGGGTTCATATTACGTTATCGAAAAATAATGTAATTGAACCATCAAAACTTCGAAATGTCAGCATTTCGAAGTTTGTATTGTGGGGGCCTAAATAACAGTAATGTAACAAGATAAAATAGTGAAATATAGAGTAAAATACATTTGAATACAAACAATAAAGCTGTGAAATGGCAAGAGTCCATAATTTTCATTTAACAGTTAAGAAAATTCACAAAAAACAAATTCATTGCTACAACAGAGGAAGGGACAATAGAGATGTGAACATGCAGGGGTCAGGAAAGGTAGGATATTAATGGGAGAAGGAGGAAAAGGTGAGTAAAGGTAAATAGAAGCTGAAGCAACATGAAGACAAAGAATGCAGGAACAATGAGTACAACATGTTAGAGGAGGTTGAGACAAGAGCAGTAAAGAAGAAAAGGAAAGGAGAGGTCCAATAAAACATGAGAATAGAAAGTATTAGGTAAAGACGGATCAGGTATTGTTTTTACACTGGCATTTACAAAGGTACTAAGTAGATAGACTTTGAGAGCTTTTTCTGAATTTCTGTGTGTGAGGTATATTTTGAATGAAAAGAGGAAGCATTTTCCAAGTTAGTGCAGGATTGTAGCTATAAAGGTTTTGGCCTATTAATCTTGTAGGATGCAGCATGTACAGCTGTCACCCCACTTGCCTGGAATAATAGGGCACACAGAAATCAAATCATCTCCTGCTTCCCATACCTTAATCTACTTTCTGCCCTTAACTCCCCTTTTCTCACTAGCTCTCTTAATCTTCCTGAATTTAGCAGCAAATCTGGCAATTTTGTTGTAGGTGGCTTCAGTTTAGTTTTAGACCAGTCTGTGAGTTAGTGTAAGATTTTTGCCGCTAGCTATAGAGGAGGGAGAAGAAAAGAATAGGCAAGAAATACATTATTTTACACAATGAAAAAAGTCATTCCCTAGGTAAGATCTTCTAAGTAAGTAATTCCAAAATAATGCTGAGCTACAGCTGGGGTGAAAGTATTCCAGTTGATATAGAGTGGACTATGAGTTTACTGTTAGAAAAGTCAAGAGAGTTAGTGTGAGTTATTTAGTCACTGCATCTTGCTCTGTCACACCAACCACCTGCATGTCCTCTCTCACCACATCCATAACCTTATATTACTTCCTCTTCCTCTTTTTCCTGCAGCCTGGCAGCTAGCATCTTTTTTTTTTTTTTTCGTCCCTCCTCTTCTCATTTGTCCACCTCGTCACACCCCAGCAAAATCTTAACATCTTTTTACTGCTGCCATGTCTCTGACTCCTGCCTTTTTGTCAATGCCTGTGTCCAACCAACCAAAACATAGCTAGTCTCACTACTCACTGTACCTTTGTGCACCTTCCTTCCTCTTCACTCTTACTCTGTCTGCTCTGCTCTTCTCCACTCTTTCTCCACCTCCATCCTGCCAAGAAAGGGCTCAGGGTGTCCTTGATGTAATCCACCTCCCTCCCACCGCAGACCTCACCCACTGTCACACTACCCTCCTATATATATCCTGTACCACTCTACATACTTCTCTCTCCTCCCTCACTCCATACAATAACCACACCAACTCACTAGCTACCCTGTCCTTCATATGCTCTAAGTTCCAACTCCTTCTGACCTTCTCTGTACTTCTCCATCAACACTCTCAGGGCAACACATCACATCTGTGTGCTCTTTCCTGTCATGAAATCATACTGCTGCTGATCACTCATCATCACCTTTCTTACCTAGCTTCCTACTCTCTTTCCCCATCTCTTCATGCTGTGACTGATCAATTTAATCCCTCTATAGTTACTACAGCTCTACACATCACTATTAAAACACTTTTTCTCCATTCCTCAGGCATCTCACTTTCCAAGATTTTTTTCAACAACAATCTTAAAAAAAACTCCCTGCCAACTTCATGATTCACTATCCACACATTATCACCTTTCTCTCTCTCTCATTCTTCATTCATCAGCCCCTCAAAGTACTCTTTCTCTTTGCTCAACACACTCCACCTTGCTTTGTGAGATGTTATGTTTCATTATTTATTTATCACCCTTTTTACCTGCTGCACATCTTTAGGTCCCTCTGTCCACCTTCCTCTTTCCATATGTCACACCAAGCACCTTTTTCTAGCCATCCCTACTAGCTCTGCAGTACCTCACAATTAGCCTTTTTCAGTTTCCACCATTTGATCCTTGGTGCTGCACTCATACTCTTCCTCCTCCTTTTCTTGATCTTCTACATAAGATATAATACACCTGTGTGCATCTTTCCACTTTTTTTGTATGTCACCCCCTCCTCCCTCGACCTTCTGCATTCCTTTGCTTAACACCATATACCTACCCATCACTTCCTCATCTCTGTTCTTCCCCTTCACCAACATGCATGCAATCTGCTCCAGTCACCACTCTCTCTCACCTACAGGGGTCATATAGATGTTGTAACCTCAGTAACCAAAGTATACATGCTTTCCAAAGAATGATATAACTTAATCTCAACTTTAATTTCCTATTACACTTTTCGTGTACTGCTTCACATATGTGCATTATAACTGCTAAAGCTGATAGTCTCCACCCCCATGTTTCTTATTCTATTCTTTCCTTTACACTCCTTCCTCCTTTCTCCCGATTATTTTCAGCTTTTATGTATATTTCATGAATCATGTTACTAATAAAACTAATTTTTTCATTTGTAACAAATTCAAGAATATAATTTTATTCGTCACTGTTATATAAGTTATTTTGTGTATTATGTGCTCTGGTATGAACTTGAAAACAATTAATTGGATCGGTTTACTATCACAGTCTTGAAGCCCAAGTCTTGAAAATCATAATCCTGAGACCATAATATTGAAAGACCAAAATGCTGAAGACTACAATATCAAAAATTCTTAAATCCTGAACTTCTCTACCTGTGTGGACCCAGAAATGAGTTCTAACAGGGGCCCTGCAGAGGTGTGAATACAGGAGCGAGTGCTAACACGTCAAGTCCAGGAGTCTGATATTGTTGCCTTCAGCATTTTGGTCTTTCAATATTATGATCTCAGGATTATGATTTTTAAGACTGTGGGCCTTGAAACTGTGATAGTAAACCCACTGGATTAGTGTTCTATCCTGGTTAACATATGGAATCAATTGGTATATAAATCTCAGAAAATCTTACACCATTCAAAATAAAGAGTGCTATCCTTACTGGCAAAAAAAAAAGACGTTTTCATTAAACAACAAAAGAAGCATGTAAACATCCTCTAAAGATTCTGGAACTCAGTTTACCATTTCCTTAACCCTGGTCAATCACACAGCTTGTCTCCCTTCCCATAGCTGAAAAGTTCTTAATCCTATACAGAAGCTCTTCTCTAATTCCATTACAGTATTCCTTCACTAAATGCCATCCTAATACAAATTTCTTCTTCCCATAAATGTCAAATGAGGGACCCCAGACAAGCAAACTCCCACCATTAGCAATGTTTTTTGACTTTTCCTGGTTAAGGATCACAACAGCAGATCACGAGTCCACAGATTAATTGGCAGTGGTGTTTTTACGATGTCTGTACTTCTCCATCAACCATTAGTGCCCAACCTTCACAGAAGGTACACACATACACACACACACCTACCTGCATGTCTTTAAAACTAACATGAGTGCAGGGAGGACATGCAGGCTCTGCACAGAAGGAGCTCCAACCAAGGATCGAACTGGAGAACCTCTTGCTGGGAGGCAACAACGCTAACAGTTGCACTACCACAGCCAAGCAAACTCCCACCATTATGCTTAAAATGACTGCTCCTACCATTGTCCAGCTAGTCACTAAACTCATTAACAGACCTACCATGGAGGTAACTGTGTTCCATTGCAGGAACCAGTCGTTTTTGGTTCCCCAACATAAAAGTGGTTCTTCTACATTGGTAAAAATGTTCTGCCCAGTTGCTTTACTTCCTCCAACTTCAAAAATTATAGAAAAATGCATTCATAAACAATGTATAAAATACAAAAAAAAAAAAAATACACAAACACACACAACCTGCTATCACACACTCAACATGGCTCTCACTCAATTATGGACATAGCACAGCCATTCTTGACCAGGTTGAACATAGTCATGGTGAGCTTTACACTGAAATGTGCAGATGCAATATTCTTTGCACAGAGATAGGCACGTATACACTGCTGAATAGGGCTATATATATATATATATATATATATATATATATATATATATATATATATATATATATACATACACACACACACACACACACACACACCTGCCTGTTGCAAGATTAGAGACCCTACCTATCTATTATTATACACTAGAACACTATGTATTTATTGCATGCACCACAGAGTTACACAAAGCTTTCAGTATTGCCTCAGACTGCAAACTTAGTCTCTCAAGAATGTATGGGTTTCAGTATATTCTGTTAGATGGTTCAGTAGCTACCCAGAGAACAGATCATAAGGGGTGAAGTTGTTTAGTATTCTTTAAGAACAGATGTCATGTGACCTACAATGTTTTTAATAACAATTGAGAATTTCTTTGTAACTAGTTTTGAAGAAGTCCAATGTTTTATGGATGAAAGTACTTAGCCAGTGAGTCAATAAACATAATTTTTAGTTACTTATTCTGTGGTCAGTAAGTTATTTTCTGGCATTTCTACTTCTGTTTAATTGAATATGATTTCTGACATTGCCTGAGCGATGCATTGCCTTTCTGAGCCACCTAAAAATATCCATTGGTATATGACAGCTTCTCCTGTGTAACTGTTAGACCTACCTATAAAACATCTGAAGCTGAAATGAGACCTTTTTATGTATCAGTGGCTGCCCTAGAACATTTACTGCTCTTACTTGAGCTAATTGTTTAACTGCCACTGTGCCCAGCAGTCACCTGGCTTTGAAAAGTAGAAATTAGAGCAAGTGTAGTGGCTGTTATGCAAAGGCAAAATATAACAAATTAAAAACAATGGCTAATGTAATTGACACCACACCATAAAATGTCTACTCCTCTCTGAACCTGATGTACTGGTTATAGCAAGTATATTATGGCTGCAGTGCAAAGGCAAAAATGCAACAAATTTTGAAAAAATTTTGATTCAAGTGTTTCCACATTAGAAATTGTATGGGTTCTGAAGATGAGGTGCTAGCCAAGCTTGAATAGGATTTTGAACTGATTATGACCATTAGTTTGAATAAGAAACAAATCTGAAGATGTTAGGCAAGCTAAATAACCAAAGATCTCAAAACACATTTTTAAAATTAAGATCTATTTAAAATTCAGTCTTGACAAATTAAAAACTTTCCCCTGGATTCAACAAACTCCATGCAAGAATAAGACTATTCTTGCACAGAGTGGTTCTTGTCTGTTTACAATAGCAGCGTGCCTTGAATATTCATGAAGGCATGCTGCTGTACTTCTTATACGGACATGAACCGTGAACGAGTGCAGGGGGCATGTCCAAGTAGTGCATGGACACTGAACACTCCCCCTGCACTCAGAAAGTGCTGTATGGCACTTTCTAAGTCAAACTGGCATACTATTAGAGATTCACTCTAATAGTATGCCAGTATTTCAGTGTCCACAGACACTGAAATGAAATAATGATAATTTCAGTGTCCGCAGACACAGAAATAAAATCAGCAATCAGAAAGAAATGCAGGGGGTGTGTGACAGGTTCTGTGACACACCCCCTGCATTACTAAAGTGCTGTATGACACTTCTGCAACCTGCTAAAGCAGGAAATGTGTGTAAATGCACACATCACGTGGGATAAATCCCCCAAAAGTGAGAAAACACACATATAGCCCTCACAAACATAGAAAGCTGATAGAGAACAGGTCATGCATTAGCATGAATTACAGAAGGGTAAAGTCTGAAAGCAAATGTATGCCAATATTCCCTTACAGCAGTGCATGTTGACAAAGGCACAAATGATGGGGGGAATAAATAATACATTAGGGGCATGCCTGAAAAATTGCCCTCACACACTTAGAAAGTTGATAGATAACAGGATATGTATTAGCAGGAGTCCCTGAAGGATAGAAGCCTGAAAGCCAAATGAGTGTCATAATTTCATTATTGCAGTCCTCAATGAGTTGTCAGAACACCACAAGACTCACTTATATAACATAATAATATAAAAATAATATATACTTTTTTTTCATCCTAAGGAATGTTTAAGCATAGCTAAGTGGATGTGCATGTTATGGCCATCTGCTTAGCATAGCATAAACATCCCCTAAGAGATAAATGCAAATATACAGGTGAAATTTCCAAGCCAAAATAGTCTAGTGGTTAAAGTCCTGACTTTACATGTAGGTGTTCATGGTTTGAATACCAAGCAACTTATTTTTCTATGGGAAAGTAGTGTTAAAATGATTTTTGGAAACTTAAATTATGTAGCAACTGTTTTTTGTCAACCAGGGTAGTGTAGCAGGTCCAAAAGTGAGATGTCAGTCTAGAAAATATGTGAAACCCACATATAAACACAAGTACCCCATACAGTATAGTCACACAAGAATATCATGTAATGAAAGCACATAGGAGGATGTCATGGAAGGTAAACATAACATTATAATATGTCAGTAATGAGGAATCAATCCCACAATCCTGATACTTTATAAAATGAAATATGAGCAATGCTAAGTAGTGCTCAGCTAAGCTAACCTGGTGTAAACATTGCTTAAAATGTAAATGCTAAGCAATACATAGCCCAGCTAAGCGGATTTGCGCATTGGTAAGCAGTGCTCAACATCTATCCCTTTAAGCCCTGCCAGTTTTAGCTAAGCAGGTTTGCCCATCACTTAGCTTAGCTCAGCATATTCAAAATGGTCCAATGATGGGAAGGGGTGGGAATTTGACTCTATTTAAACTTTGCAAGTGAGAATACAGCCATAACCAGTTGTAGCTCATCCTTGCAGGCACTATGGCTGGTGTAGGAGAGGGTTCACACTTTTGGGTGCAACACTTGGGCATCCAGGAGTCCAGGGTCATAGTTGAACTCCTAGTGAAAGACCACAAGGAGAGACTGCTGCAGGGCAAGTACCAGGGCTCCCAATACAAAGTGGAGGCCTGGGACCATCTCACACATGATCTCACCAGTGCTGCTGGCATCTCTCGAACTGCTGAGCAGGTCTGGCACCATTTTGCTGACCTCAAGCGCAGGAAGAGGAAACTCTTGGACCACTGGACCTAAGACACACATGCACAGAATGTCCCAGATGTGTGTAAGTATCAGTATCAATTAGTGTTCACCAAAGTTCAGCCTGTGCATGTAATTGATAGGTATGCATAAATGTTTCTTTATCTCCTGTACAGCTGCAGATGAGAGGGCTGCGAACATAGATGTCCATGCCAGCAGGTTGCTAAGGCTGCACTGGGAGGCTAGTGAGTACAAATCTAGCTTACAGTATTCAGGGCAAATAAATAGAAAGGAGTCAAATGTCAACTGCCAGTAGGTTAAAATGTGTACTGTGTGTAATGAATAAAAGACACGTTAGCAGAGTAATAGTGATGCACAGGATATCTATCAATAAAAGTGCCAGTACCCTTTAATAAAACTAAAAACCCCAGACTGTTGTGTTTACTTTTGTATGTGGATGGTATGAATCTAAATGTGTACAGGTTCTGCACAGCAACTATGGCTCTGACAGCATGAATTAATTGAGGCTCATCTGACAAAGATTGTGGAACTGTAAAACCAGAGATCAACTATATAAAATGTTCCATGCACTAAGATCTGATCCCTGAATAGTAATCTGTAAACTGGTATACTGTATCCCCTACAGCATTGCTTAGTGTTAACCATTGCTTTCCAGATTGTTATATGTCAAAGTATTAATACACAGTACAAGAACTATCTGCCATGCATGAATGTCAGAATTACAAGGTCAGATTGTCCAAACAAGAGAGTATTAGGCAGAAAACAGTCAAGTAGCAGACAGCAATAACTCAATAGCTCATTGTGTTAAAACACAGCCTTGTTGTATCTTTTTGCACAAACAGGCATGGTTCAAATCCCAGGAGTGGTAGTAAGCTGTATGCATAATTTCACCCAAGAATATGTGAATATGTATAGAAACAGTCAGGTAGTGTTAACAGAAATTTCCTCCACAGGTCTGCCAGGTAAGGAAATGTTTCTATTAGCCATGAGAAGCCTGTACTAATACACTGTGTACAACACTTCCACTGTCCAACCCCAAGGCTGCAAATGACAGCAAGATAAGTATATACACCAAGTGGTTTCTCCTGATAAATGTCCCTCAAGTGTCATGCTGTCATGGCTAGTGGTCACTACTGCCAATACCTAGGGTGACAGATAGAAATACAGGCAGAGTATGGCAGTAGCACACACAGCATGAATGCAGGGCACTCTGTCAGTGTCACATATGTAACCCAGAATATGTGATTATGTGTAGAAACAGTCAGATAGTGTTAACAGATATTCCCTCCACAGGTCTGCCAGGTAAGGAAATGTATGTATTAGTTTTAAGAAGGCTTTAGTAATACACTGTGTACAAACATTCCACTGCCCAACCCCAGGCCATAGGTAGATGTAAAGTGAGTGAACAATCGAAGCCTATACAGTTGTTAATTGATATCTCCCCCCCACCCTATATGCACCAATAATTCATACACATAATCAACCGGTATGTTTTTCTCCAAAACTACTGCTGAGACATGTGTCTTATTGTTCTACAAATATTGAATCATTTGATTATTAATGTTCCTCATTGAAATACTATCATTGGTGACCTGTTGCTATCAGTGTAACCTGCATGCCGTTATGATGCCTACTGTTGTTCCATTTATGCATGTGTTCTGTTTGCTTTGCAACTGTTTCAAATCTGTTGCTTTTGGTTAATTGGAACACTGATGCATGCTGGTAAAACTAATTTTAAAATGTTTTGTTCATGACTAACCAACATATTTTGTAAAACCTCAACACCATAGCACATCTGGGAAGGCAGATCCCAGCAGATCCACCTGCCCTGCCTCATCTGGCCATGGCACCAGGCCCCAACATGTCTGGGATTCAACCTGGGACCTCCTTGTCCACTAGTCCTGCATCACCTTCAGGTGGAACTGCCTCAGGGGGATGGGGCCCGACCCCCTTGGGTGCAGGTGCAGACAAGAAACTGGTACCCATAGCTAAGTCCAGGATTTGGTGCATAGCGCCATCCAAAAGGAGTCTGGTGGACAGCTGTGCCAGATTGAGGACCACCTGGTGCATCTTGAGGGTCAGCCTGCCCCTCCTGCCCAGTCTCCAGCACAGCCACCTTTGGGGCCATGAAGGTGCAGTGGTGACTTCCCATGGGTGGGGACCTTAGTCCCACTGTATCCATTTGAGGGCTCATGGGCATTTGATTCCCAACCACTCTCCCTGTCCAAGGTCTTTACCTCCCACATGTGCCATATACTGCCTCTGTCTGCTGTCATGTCTATCTTGACTGTCTTCCTACCCAACTTACCTCCCCAAATATGCCTACTATCCTTCCCCAACATCCCACTCTCACCTTAAAAAAGGGCATCTGTTCCAAAAACAATTACTCCCCATACATAGCTGTCCATTTCACACACATGTCCACTGGACACATATAATCTGGTCCAATTGGCTTGACAATACATTACTGTTGTCTTCACCTCTCTCTTAGGGGTTTGAGTGTCCATATCCCCTCCAAATTCTGTAGAAATTCACAGGTGTTGCTGTAGAAGAAATGGACAGCTATGGACCTTTCCTACACCAGTCCTGCACATCCCTAACTACCTTTCATACTTTACTTCCCTCTGTGTGCTTCTTTTTTCACCACTTTCCTATCTCCCCTTTTTCTTTTCTTTTAAAGAAATTAGCATGGGGTAAGCAGGAATTAACGGCGGTAAGTGAAGTTAAAGTGGATTAACCGTGTGTTGGCATCGCTTAGTGTCACACAAGCCCACGCAAACCTGCTTACAACTGCTTAAAGGTACCTTAATCATTCTGTATCCATCAGACCTTGTGCTGCCCAGAAACAAAATAGGCAACCCTACCAAATCTCGAGCCCAGGATAATGTGCTCTACACCATCTGAGCTGTGAGAATTTGTAATGCTGTAACAAACATATTATGCATTCTGGTCATTTAACGGTAATGAAAAAAACATCAATCCCAAGTTTCAAACACCTGACCATGTACACTATTGTCAGAGCAATGTACCACTACACAATCTGAGCTGTAGGAATTAATGTTGTTTTTTTAAACACATCATGCATTAGAGGCATACAACATTAGGAAGAAAGCTCTGTGGAATCATTCATGCATTGTATATAGACATATACATATATCTATATATATATATATATATATATATATATATATATATATATATATATATATATATATATATATATGAAATAGTGGGTAAATAATATAGATATACATATATGAATATATAAGGGAAGGGAAATATATATATATATGTAAATGTATGTACATAACATGCAGTGTAGTCAGACCTCAGAACCATCCCTCTCAACCTCTTAGTGCAAGGCTGTAAAGGAGGGGGGAATGGACCAGATATAGGGAAATATTTCAACTATCGCTATTAGGAATTAAGACATTTGCTACAGCAACAGGATGCGTTTCAGCAGACAATTACTGAAGGATACGAAGATGGAAACTGAAATGTTATGTCATTATTTACTGACATAAATCCTTGGATCATCACAGTGATTTACCAGAGAAATACAAATAAATAGTGGAAGAGAACAAAAGTATGGGCCAAACATCTGGACATTCTGTGAAAATCCTGGCAGTGGAGAGGTATGCTCAGTGCTTAGTGCAATAAATCTGGACCAAGCCTGACAAAGTGGGGGGACAAAGGCATGAAATTAGGGACATATCAAAAATATGTGAGTAGATAAGCTGTGAAAGTTGATGTAGTAACACTGCATGTCCTAACATATATTGACTGAAATATCACAAATCTGCGACTCAATTGCTTCTCATTAGTTAGTGACCTCAGTCCTCACATCATCCTACTGATGTGTCAGGAATATATAACATTATGGGGACCAGACCAATGATATCTGCCAGACAACAGGACATCCTACAAATGTGTGGGCATAACACAACATTAGGGAAAATACACCCAGCTAACAAGCAACATCCAAACTACAATCAGACTGACATAACAGTACCCAAATCCAGCTCTGAGGCTGTACACATGCATTTGCAAATATAACAGGCACTACAGGGATGTAACACTAGTGGAAAACAGACACTGGTGTAAAAGTGCATACCCACAACCAATTGCACCACAGTCACAGCAACATACCAGTAAGCAAACTAAATGCTACAGTATAATGACTGTGTGAGCAACAATATCCCATTTGCCACTCACACATTACCCCTACATATACTGCCCAAAGTCCCAGTGTAGTGGAAATCTTGAGGTTTTATGGGACATGTCACAGTCTGCCCGTACAGACATATACAGGAGCTAAGGAACCAGAAACTGGAGCAGCATGCACAGTCAGATAGAAAAGGCCCGTGACATTCACGTGTACCCTCCTCCCTACACAGCAGAAATAACATTGATACACTACACTGCTACACAATCCTGACAGTGTGTTAATGGCCAGACATACACAGACTTTTCAGATGTGCAGTTTCCCACAGAATGTATAGGCACAGAACCCATATCTATGGCCGCTTCATTGTTACATGTCTGGGGGTCTATGACATCACTGGGATGGTAGCAGGAATGAAGGCAATAAATAATGATACTACATACCTCTGAACCTCTTAGTGCATGACATCTGGACAAAGCCTGACATAATTGGGGACAGAAGCCCAAACACAGGGGTATATTGGACATATTGCTGTTATAAATTTAGACAGTTGCTGGTGTTACCGTGTTTGTTGTTACATATCTTTTCTGAGGGATATTAAGTCAGTAACATCAATGGATGTTAGCATGTACTGACTGCATTCCCCAGAATATCCTACTCATTAGCCAAGGACAACGACTGTGTGGGGAACAGACCAAACATATGAACCATGCATCTGGATGGTGTGTAGGCCTCTGGACAGTGTGGAGGTATAACCACAGTCATGTAACAGAGTGGAAATCCCCTGGAGGCTGCCAAACATGTCACCAAACACCATATGAAGCATAGTAAGACCAACACGACACTCCCCCACATCAGCTTTGGTCAATTACTCATGTATATTCAAAGATAGCGTGCACTACAGAGATGGAACTGTCATGAAAGGCAGATAGTGGTGTAAAAATGTCCACCCAAATACATTTGCACCACAGTCACAGGCACATACCAGTACACAAAATAAACTCCAGAGTACAGCAACTGTCTGACCAAACATATCCTGATTGCCAGTCACACACTACACTGACATATATCGGCCAAGATCACAGTGTACTGAGAATCCTGAGGTGTTACAGGACATTTCACAGTCTGCCCCTACAAGTATGCAGACCTGATAGACTGCCAGCAGCCATAGCAGCATGCACAGTCAGATAGGTAAAAGATGTATGGCACTCACATCTGCTACTTTCCCTACCCAGCCCAACAAACATCTACACACAACACTGCTACACAATCCTGGCAGTCTGTTCACAATGGCCAGATATACATAACTGTCATATGTACAGATTTCCACAGAATTTCCAGGGTGTGGAACCATAATCCTGGCCACTGCCGCATACCACAGCCAGGAGTCTGCTAGGTCACTGGGATGATGATTGGAGTGCAGTTGGTAATTAATGATATACCATGCCTCTGCACCTCATAGTGCAGGACATCTGGACAAAGCATGATGTACTTGGGGGCCAGAAAGAAGGACATATCACACATAATGGTGTCACAAACTGAAACAGTAGCTGGTGTTACATGTGTTATTGTAACATAACATCCCTGAAGGATATGATGTCTGGAACACCAATGGATGTCAACAGGTAGTGACTACAATCCTCACATTATCCTACTGACCCCACAAAAAAGTCGTTGTTCAAGGAACTGACCAAACATAACAGGCAAACCTCTGGCCACTCTGAGGGCAACATGCCAGTTGAAAGTTATGTCAGAGGCATATCATTGTCAGATGTCAGGTCACTCAGTAAATGCATGTCCAGATGAACCATGTCAATCTAGCAACCCTCCATGAGTATAACAGCACTAATGGCAGGCATTCTGTGCCGAAAGCAGGACCTTTGTCCCACATGTTGTTGGGCTGTCTCCACATGTCCTGTCCTGTGAGGTATTCCCACCTACTGCCTGTGTAGCTGTAGCCCCCACACCTCTGTAATGTCCCCTGCACAGGTAAGGAAAAGGGGCAATACCCACATGAAAAAAAAAACAAGAAAGTATGACTAATTACTCCACTGTTGTAACTGCAAATAAAGCTTAAGGTCTTTCTATATTCATTTACCTTACTTCCTCACTGAATTAGAGGTTCTTTGTCACCAGTGTGAGCACAGTACCATTGAGACCCTGGCATCCTATACTGACCCTGCTCCCCAAACTACACTCTGAGATCTCACTACCCCAATAAAATACTATATAACTTCCTGCAATTAAACATAATAATTTCCAATATCTTTAAGAAATCCTGAGCTAATCTGACAAAGGGCTGACTGATAGTTTTTTTCACATTCAGCAGCTGCTCATTAGGTCCCTGTTCCATTCATCCTCGCTACGCTTGGGCTCACATCGCTCCCTCCCACCCACATATCATTTACTTTACACTTATCCACCTGAATCACACCCCTTCCAGCTCCTCCCCTGCCCCTTCCAACTACTTCCTTACTGACACACCTCTTTTCTATAGTACCTTCATACACCTCAACTTTCCCACTTTCTACACATGCAATACCTTCACACCATGCCTTTCAAACCTCAAGCCTTACTCCTGATACCTGTACTTTACTTCTTATATCTCCTCACATCCTATTACACACATCTACCCCCCACCCTATGTCTACACAACAAACAGTACTCTACATCCAAATAGCAAACCCAAGACTCCTGTGCAAACCAGTCCTTCTTACCCAAACTATGCCACCCCCTTCCTAAAATAAAATTATCTCCCTCCCTCCCAACCACATCAAAGCAGAAAAAGAATGTCTCCCCATTTAAACAATTACTCTACTTCAAACCACTACTTCTATCAGAAGACATCCATCCTACCCTAGGCCCCTCCCAACCTACCATAAATAATAATCCTCTTGTACAAACATCTACTAACCTCACCCCCTTAAAAAAGCAAGTATATTTCTGCTCTATCAACCTCAGGAGTGTAGTAAATAAAGTACAGAACTTCCATGCCTGGTTAGCTAACTATACCCCTGACATAGTCACCCTAACTGAAACCTGGCTGAAACCATATAATAAAGATAGTGAAATTTCCACACCTGGCTATAACATCCTATGACTTGACAGACAAAAGAATAGAGGAGGAGGAGTAGCCATACTCTTCCGTGACCACCTCTCAGTAACTACCCCAATCCTCCCTCTACCCACTTTTTCTACAGCTGAACTCCTACTTACCAATATTAAACCTAACAACTTTACCACCATAAGTGTTGTAGCAATCTACACCCCCCACTGGTGATAATCTTAGTATACTGGAGAACATCCCACACCACCTCACAGACCATCCTTTATGAAACCATCATTCTAGGGGACATAAACATAGATTGGCTTACAATTCAAACTCCCCAAACTACCTCTTGTATCAACTTACATGGATTTGAGCAACTAATCACTTCCCCTAACCATATTAGCTAGTCACACCTGCCACAGTCTCTCCTGGACTGGATTTTGGTGACTCATCCCCAAAATTACCACAACCCTCACACTCTACCAAATTCCCTTAGTGACCACTGCCCTATCATAGTAAATAGACACACTCGCCATTTCACCAGACCTTTCAGGTTTATCATCTCCCGCAAAACCTCATCCTTTTGTCCAGACTCTTTCATAGACCAACTCTCTAATATTAACTGGTCCCATCTCACTACACTCCCCTTAGACGAGACTGTCCACTCTTTCAACTCTACCTTTCTAAACATCCTAAACTCCCTAGCTCCCCTCCGTAATATCAGAATCAAAGCAAACACCGCTCCTTGGCTGATCAAACATACTAGAGCCTTGATGACAAGACGTGACAAGATATGGAAATTATGGACCAAAACAAAGACCCCTTCTCTCCTACAGACTTACAAAGAACTTAGAAATCAAATTAAAAAATTATCAACAAAGACTGGATCAACTTCTATGCAAACCCTCCCACTACCCTAAAATCTGACCCTAAAAAATTCTGGAACTCAATCAATCATATACTGCATCCAGGAAACCCTTCCCCTCCCAACCCATGCCAAAATAAAACTTTTGAAGAAACTGCCACTGATTTTAACAATCATTTTATTAATTTAATAACTACCATAATTAATGACCTCCTCACTAGTAAAAATACTAAAAACCCCACTTTCTCATCTTCTCCTTATAACTCTTTCTCTCTTACATCTATCTCAACTAAATATATTAAATCTCTACTCTCTAAACTCAAACCCTGCTTCCCCTCAGCTAATAACCTACCCTCTTATTCCTTACATATAGCTGCTGAATCCCTAGTCTATCCAGTATCCAACCTGATCAACCAATCTATCTCTGAATCATACGTTCCATCAATATGGAAAACTTTCTGCACATTGCCCATACATAAAGGAGGTAATTGTTCTGATATATCAAACTTCAGACCAATTGCTATACTGTCTCCCCTCTCCAGGATTCTTGAGAAATGCATTCACAAGCATATAATGCAATACCTTCTCCAACAGAACCTTCTAACACAGACACAACATGCATTTCATCCCAAGCACAGCACTACAACTGCACTAATATCCTTCATTAATACTGTATCACTGGCCCGTGACAATAATAAACTAGTCTCATGTCTGTTCCTCAACCTGTCCAAAGCCTTTGACACTGTCTCCCATCCCCTCCTCCTGGACAAACTCTCTCACCTAAGATTCTCTCCTCCCACCATATCCTGGTTTTCCAGCTATCTCTCTAACCATCAACAAGCTGTTAAATGGTACTCTGCACGTTCTCCCCCCCTAAGCATCCCAATGGGTGTCCCCCAAGGATCCATACTGGGGCCACTGCTCTTCAATATTTTCACCAACCCACTTTACAGTTCTTGTCCCAACTCCAGAATTGTATAATATGCTGATGATTCTACAGTCATCACCATTGCTGACAATACATCTGACATCCACTCTACTACCCAAGCATCATTCAACACCATAGAGACATGGCTTGTGATAACAAATTAATTTTCAACCCTAAGAAAACTAAGCTCCTACTCTTCCTCCCAAAAACCTAATCAATCTCAAAACAACATTTTCCATCCTATCTAGCAATAACACTGAGCTAAACTGCTAAGAGTCATAATAGATGATCAGCTTAAATTTGATCTCCAAATCATCACCTCTATTAACAAGACTCACCAGAAACTCGGACTCCTTTACCAAAACAAAATACTTTTAACCAACTCAGCCAGAATAACTCTCTCCCATGCATTTTTTCTTCCCACCCTCCTTTATAGCTCTCAATTATACACAAATCTTAATACCACACTCATAACCAGACCTGAAACTACGTATAATAAAGTTGCCAGATTTGCTGCAAACCAAACCTACAAATCACACCATTGCCTATCTCTTAAACAGTTGCAGTGGTTTGAATTCCCTCATTTGCTGCTACTACAGCAACTGTTAATTATCCACTCCATCCTCTGTCTACCATCTTTCTGCCCTAGCCTTCAATCAATTATAACTAAATATTCCCCAACCAGGACATTATGTAGCTCAGACCCAGACTTCCTACAGATCTAAAAACCCCAAACCAAAGCAGGGTGTTTACTTTATAACTATAACCTTGCTACAACTTGGAACCAACTTTCCCTAGAAATTAGGTCCCTTAACCAAACAAAACATTTCAAACTAGCCACTCAGGAATATCTAATAAATAAATGGTCCTGCCATTGTAGTCATCCTCCCTGAAACTACCTAACCCTAGCTTGTTTCTCATCCCTCCTTTCTCTTCCACTGTCTGTTTGTCTGTCATCTACCTCTCTGTCTCGTTGCGTAACCTTTACATTACCTTACTACTCCATCTGTACCTATACTGTATATAACTACTTAGAAATAATGAACACTGTTTTCACTACACTGACATTGTACCTAAGTTTTTGTTGTAAAACTTCTGACCTTGCATTCTACTGCTTTTCTGTATGATTTGTTGTAAATGCTTTTTGCAGTTTGATCTCTAACATTTGTACCCAACTGTTTTCTGTAAAATTTTATTGTAAAATGTTATTTCTCTAATTGTTTTAGCTACCAATGCAATTTTCTTGCTGACTTTATGTACAATGTTAATACTGATTGTGGAGCTTTTCTCCTTGGGTCTCCACTGAAAACAAGCTGATGCTCAGCTGGACTAACCCAGTTAACAAATGTAAAATAAATAAATAAAATAATAATAAATGAAGGATGTCCCATATGTTGGAACTAGCAGCAGTGTCCAGGCTCACAACACAATACTGTGTGGGCACCTACATTGCTGTATGGCCTCAGCAATACCTGACAGGACATCAACCCCCTCAAGGTAGCCTGACTGCCTGTGGTGGACAGCAGCAATACACAACTACCATGATAGGTGGAAATAATCACAGAATGAGACAAGAAGAAACAGGTGCCACATTGCCATCCATGTGACCTTGTTCTGCACAAGCAAATAAGGTCACAGATGATGTACACTAAGGCTGTCTTTGAGTGCAAACTGGATACTTCCACCAAAGCCAAAAAGTAGGCTTTCCAGTCATGTGTCCACAATTCCAGAGGCAACACACATACCTGTTCTGTAGTGGTGGTCAGTAACACCACATACGCATATGCCATAGATATAGGCAACTGGCTGCAGACAGGTGAAGTGTAAACTTCACCCCCCTGTCCCCCATAGATACATATGTGCATGTACAGCACCTGCCCACCTCTCCTCATGATCAGGAAGCAGGTCTATAATACCCTCTCAAAAGCAACACACAGAGGTCTCCATAGGCCTGATACCATTCCTGGCTGCATCCTATATGAGCACAGGCATGGGCTCTCAGACCCATTCTGCTGTGTAGTCAACCATAACCTGAGCACCAGTGTCATCCCATCTGCACAGAGGACAGACAGAAAGTTGATAGAAAACACGTTATGCATTAGTATGAATGTTCTGAAGGATACATGTCTGAAACTGAAATGTTTGCCATTATGTCATGACAGCAGTCCTCAATGACACGGCCAAAAACCTCAGTACTCTCCATTTAAAATAATAACCTAATATTAATATGCAATAGGAGGTAAAGAAAAATATACAGCTCAAATCCCCAAACCAAGGTAGTGTAGTGGTTAGAGTCCCAGCTTGGCATGCAGGCATACGCGGTTTGAGTACTACAACAAGCAATCCAATTTTACAAGGGAAAGCAGTGTTAAAAGTAATATTTTCATATTAAAATATATGGTAAGTTATTTTTATCACCCAGGGTAGTGTAGCTAGTGTAAAATGGAAGTGTTAGTGCATATAACACCACCCATGTATGCATGTGTCCCATACAGTATAGGTACATCCCTTGCTACTGTAATGGAAGCACACTTTATATGTTATAACAGATATTGATGATATTATAATAATATTAAAAGGATATAATATAATATTATTTTTATAATAATATAATATATATAGAAATATATATATATATAAAGATATTTTAAAAGAATGAACTATGAACAGTGGTTATCAATGCTCAGCTATGCTTAGCAGGTTTAAGCATTGCTCAAAAGTGAATGCTAAGCAGAAGTAGCTCAGCTAAGTGGATTTGCATACTGGTAAACATCACTAAGAGAAGCCAACACAGATTAAGCATCTATACATTTAACCATGTGTTGGCATCACTTAGCATCACTCAAACCTGTGCAATCCCACTTGCAACTGCTTAAAACTGCTTATATCACTCTGTTTCCATCAGACACTGTTGTGCCTAGCAACAAAATAATTAGCCCTGTCAAGACTCAAACCTAGGGCCCTGCACACTCTAGTCAGAGCAATGTACCACTACACCATTTGAGTTATAAGGATTGTGGATGCTTTTTCAAACATATCATGTGGTAGAGTCATTAAACAGTAGGGAACGATTCCACAGAATCAGTCAGGTTTTGTATTTATACATATACACGTGTATATATGTATGGAGATCCATATATATATATATATATATATATATATATATATATATATATATATATATATGGGAAAAAATACATAATATAAATAGAGATATACACATAAAATGTATACGTATACATATATATATATATATATATATATATATATATATATATATATATATATATATATATATATATATATAAAGTAATATATATATGTATACTCATAACATGTAGTGGAGTCATACCTCACAACCATAACTCTCAACCTCTTAGTGCAAGAAATCTGGCCAAGGGCTGTCCAAATGGGGGACAATGGGCCCAAAAACTAGGGACATATTTTCAATATTGCTCTTATAAATGTAGAATGTTGCCAGAGGGACAGGGTTTGTTTCAGCATACATGTTCGGAAGGATGTGAGTTCTGAAACTGAAATGTATGTCATCATCTACTGTCAGAAATCCGCAGACCATCACAGTGATTTACCAGGGATATAATAATAATGAAATATGAGCAATAAACCTGGACATACTGCAACAATCCAGACAGTGGAGAGGTAGGCTCAGAACCTCTTAGTGCAATGAATCTGGACCAAGCCTGACAAAGTGGGGGGAGAAAGGCATGAAAATAGGGACATATTTGAAATACTGGAGTAGATAAGCTGACACAGTTGCTGCAGTAACACCCTCATGTCTGTCCTAACATATTGACTGAAATAGCACAATTCAAACACTCAATTACTTCTCACCAGTTAGTGACTGAAATTCTCACATCATCCCACTGATGTGTCAGAAATACACAACACTTATGGGGGCCAGGCAACAGCACATCCTACAAATATCTGGACATAACATCACATTAGGGAAACTACACTTAGCTGCTAAGCATGTCACCAAGCACTGTCCAAACTACAGTCTGACTCAACACTAACCCAAATCCGCTAGGGGGAATTACACATGTATTGTCAAATATATTGGGCACTACAGGGATGTAAAAGCACTGAAAAACAGACACCAGTGTGAAAGTGCATGCCCACAACCAATTCCACCACAGTCACAGTGACATACCGGTAAGCCAAAGGGACAGTACAGTATAATGGCTGTGTAAACAAAAACATCTCAACATGTTTGCTACTCACACACTCCGTCTACATATACTGGCCCAATTTACAGTGTAGTATGATGTGTGACTGTGGTATGGGACATATCTCAGTCTGCCCCTACAAACATATACAGCCGATAGACCACCAGAAACAGGAGCAGCATGCACAGGCAGATAGAAAAGGAGCCACAACACATACATCCACCCCCTCCCTACACAGGACAAATAACATTGACATGCTACACTGCTACACAATCCTGATGGTCTGTCAACAAAAACTCCATGTCCACACAAACCCTGTTAGACTAGCATTAATCCAAATGTATAACAACAATACTTACATTCAGTCCCTATGTCTGGAACATTCTCCTCCATTTTGTTGGCCTGTCTCAACAGTTTTGGTTGTAAGAGGTATTTCCAAATACCCTCTGTGATTCTGTTGTTCACACACCTCCATAAAGTCCTCCTCACAGACAAGGAAAAGGGCCAATGCCCACATGAGGTACTCAATTATAGTAACTTGTTGCCATGCCATTGGCTATATGAATAACAACACAGCTATTCTGCATGCAGTTAGCAAGTGGGAGACACCAATTGGTGCACAGGTCATCAGCTGCTCATGAGCATTACCTAAAAAAGGCAAGCTGCTGCCTATGAACAACAGATGTACACAGATCTACATCCATGAGAGAGAGAGAAAAACACTGAGAAAAAAAACCAAATCCAACAGGATATAATGACCTACACTTTGAAAAAAGGTATGTCAAACAAGTAAGCATGTAATGGATTGCAGTAGGGGGTATATAAGAATGGGAAATAGAAAGTTTAACATATATGTCTCAACAAGACTACTTGTACTGATATATTGCTGATCAGAACCAATGGCCATAGCATCTGGGTCTGTCTGCAGTGACTCAGATCATAGGTCAGGCCCCAGAGTCACCCCAGGAAAGGATGGCTCACATATGACTACTACTGGAGTGTGTGTTGAACAATATTGATTGTGACAATGTTAGGCCAGCTACCGGGATGTCATACATATCCTTATCTTACTTGTGAATACAACTATGATATACTTGTTTGTCTCAGACATGTGAGAGACCTATACATGGTATTTGCATAGTAAAGTACTGTTGGAGATGTGTGTGTTGAACTGCATGTGATATACTGAGCTCATACCATGTAACTTTCCAGTGTTATGCACACTGACCATATGTGTGCCTCATATTTGTAGTCATTTACTCAAAGAGTTGTGTTATGTGTGGCAAAGCCTTGGCAAATCTGTGAAGAGTGACATTGCAACATCTCATTCTTTTTCCTCTGGCTTTTCCCTTTAGGGGTTGCCACAGTGGGTCATCTGTTGCCATTTCTGCCTGTCCTCTGCATCTTGCTCTGTCACACCAACCACCTGCATGTCCTCTCTCACTACTTCCAGAACCTTATCTGACACCTTTCTATTTTCCTCTTACCTGGCAGCTGCTTCCTTACCATCCTTTTCCCAATATACTCAGGATCCCTCCTCACCACATGTCCAGACTGATGTAATCTTGGCTCTTCAGCTTTGTCTCAAAACTGTCCAATATGGGCGGACCCTCTCATATACACATTGTTAATCCTGTGCACCCTCATCACACCCAGTGCAAATCCTAACCTCTATACACTCTGCCACATCCAGCTCTGACTCCTGCCTTTTTGTCAGTACCACTGTCTCCAACCCATATAAAATAGCTGGTCTCACTACCTTCTTGTAGACCTTCCCTTTCACATTTACTGGTACTCATCTGTCACAAATCACTCCTGACACTCTTCTCCATCCTTGCCATCCTGCCTGTACTCTCTTCTTCACCTGTCCTCTACAGTCGTCATTACTCTGAAATGTTAAACCCAATCATTTCAACACATCCACCTTTGCCAACTCTATTCCCTGCATCCTCAACATCCGCTATCCTCCCTCTCATTCATACACAGATATTCTGTCATAGTCCTACTGACCTTCATTCCTCTCCTCTATAGAGAATATTCCCACCTCTCCAGGTTCTTTTAAATCTGTTCCCTACTCTCAATACTGTTCACAATATCATCTGCAAACATCATAGTCAACAGGGGCTCCTGTATGATCTTGTCCATCAACCTGTCCATCACCGTTGCAAATAAGAAAGGGCTCACAGCTGATCCCTGATGTCATCCCACCTCCACCTTAAACGCATCCATCACTCCCACCGCAGACCTCACCGCTATCACACCACCCTTGTACATATCCTGTACCACTCTTACATATATCTCTACCACTCATGACTTCCTCATGTAATACCACAACTTCTCTCTAGGCACCCTGTCATATGCTTTCTCTAAGTCTAGAAAGACACAAAGAAACTCCCGACCTCCTCTGTACTACTCCATCAACACTCTTAGAGCAAACATCGCTTCCCTTCACCAACATGCCCATTGAAATATGCTGCAATCACCACTCTGTCACCCTTGGGTACAAACATCACTATGTCGTCCAACTGACTTCACATTTCACTTTCTCATCCATCACGCAAACAACTTGCATAGTATATGCACTAACAACAGTCACCATTACACCATCAGTTTCCAGCTTCATAAGCATCACTCTGTCAGACACAAATTTTCATCCCCCAAAGACATTCTTGGCATACTGTTTCTTCAGGATAACCCATACCCCCTTTCTCATCCCATCCACACCATGATAGCACAGTTGTGACCTGCTTCCTATACACCTAGCTGTACTCCCCTTCCATCTGGTCTCTTGCACACACAATATATAAACCTTCCCCTGCCATCATATCAGCTAGCTCTGTCCCTATACGAGTCATACTGCCAACAATAAAAGTTCATACCCTCACTACCACACTCCTAGCCTTTCTCCTCTCTTCCTATCATATGAGTGTTGGACATCTTCCATGGTATGTCAGTCAATGCAAAAGCTACTGTGCTATCGAATGACTTGTCTGTTACAGCAATATTAAAACAATGTCACTAATTTTGTTCCATTGCTGCCATGTATGTGTGGCATCCTGCAGATGTCCTACTCTAATGGATTGAGAGGGGTGACTGAGCAGCAAGAGTGTGAATACAGTGTGCGATACTGACATAGAAGAGAAATGTATATCAGGTATTACCTGTGCACATGTCAGTATGAGTAGGTGTATCTGGCCGCCTCATAACAACAGACATGGGATGCAAAATGTCAGTTAATTAAGCTGTACATGTTGTACACGTGTGTAATCTTAGTTACTGTGCATCCAACAGAGTGACATTTCTACAGCTACAGGTTGTTGCATTGCCTACTACAAACATCTCTACAAACACCTACATAGCTGTATGGAATCAGCAATACCTTACTTGTAAAACCTGCCTCCACTTAAGTAGAGTAATCCCCTTTGCTGGACAGCAGCAATACACAAACCACAGACTTGGTCCCTATATCGGCTGTACAGGGCAAAGTAGAAGCAGGCACCAATCTGGCATCAAGTCAGCCATTGTCTGAACAAGCATTTAAGGTCACAGGTGGATTACAGGTCATTCCAAAGACATGCATCTATAAATAAATAAAATAAATAAATAAATAATTACTGTAAGGCTAACTATGAGTACATACTGGACACATCCACCAAGGCAAATCACAAGGCCATCTTCCCCTATGTCTGCAATCTCAGAGGCAATAAACCAACCCAACCTGTAATGGTGGTCAAACAGACCACATACACACACAACATAGGTATAGCCAACCTGCTGCAGATAGGGTTAGGGCAAATATCACCTCCCTGGCTCAGCATCACTATAGGTGGATATGCACAGCACCCACACCCCTCCCCTCATCACCAGTGAGCAGGTACATATTGCCTACTGAAAGGCAACAAATGTAAGCATCCATGGGACATGATAACATCCCAGTCCACCCTTTACATGAACTCAGGCATGCGCTCTCAGCTGCATTACACACTGTAGTCACACCAAGCCTCGGCACCATCCACACTCCATCCACATGGAAGATGGCCAATGTCATCCATCTACACAGACCTGAATGAGGAATATAGGATTATGCAATTAACTGGCCCTCACTGGGGAGAATATGACACATCAGGGCCAGGGGTGCAATGCAAGCTGATACTGTCCTGATAGATTACAGGGGTATGGTGTGGTTGTGAGTGGTGGCTACTGGTATTCAATGTACATGTGCAGGTTCTGTACATACTGTTGCCAAATGTATGAGGTCCTGTGATGTGTTTCCCTGTTTATGTCTTCCAGGTGCAATGTCACATCAGAGAAGGGCAACATTTTCAGCGGCTGAAACAACCACTATCATTGAGGTCAAACTACAGCACCATGCAATACTGTTTGGCCAAAGCCAGCAACATCTGTGGGAGATGACCTTATCCACAGGGTAAATGATATATGAGCAGGTCTGGCATCATGCAACTGACCTCATATGCCATGCCCGGCAAAGGGCTGCTGCTGTGGACAGGGACCGCACAGCCACAGGTGGGAGCCCAGCCATGCAACCCCACCAACACCCACCGAGGAGCTCCTCGGCAACCTTGGGGCACCCATCCCAGTACAACATCAGCGTACAGACCCCCCACATGCTGGAGGTGGGTGGCACCCAGACAGTGGACAAGGAGTGTGTAGGTAAGGCCCCAGTGGAGATTACTAGACTAGTGTAGCAGACATACTTGTATATGTAGAGTATCTATGTGCATGTGTCAGGTCAGATTGCAGTTGTGTATGGGGTTTTCTAATGCACAGAAGTGCACATCTATGGTGAAGGACAGCAAATTGTATAGTGTTGGTAGTTGTACTGTAAATGTGCAGACATGCTGCATCCATCATGTATCAATTCCACATGTGAGTCTGCTGACGATATCTCTCTCCCACAGCTACCTAGGTCCCACTGGTCTGCATATTGGACAGAAGCCTGAAGCTGGTGAGTATGGAATTGTTCTGTTGTGGTTTGCCAATACCCCAGGCATGTGAGGGGCATGCAATTTACCATGCACACAACTGTCACTCATAGCAGTATTGCTTTATGTGCATGTTCACTTGTGGTGGCATTAACTGCATTGCATCACAGTGGTCACCACAGGAGCCTACCTTAAGAGAATGTAAGATTCCTATAGAATACCTCACAACCTGTCAGTGCAAGACTTCTGGACAGAGACCAGCAAAATGGGGGGGGGGACAAACTGCCTAAGGTAGGGAAATGTGTGAAACACTACTCTTATACAGTGGATATAAACAGTGTACACACCCCTGTTAAGATGCCAGGTGTTTGTGATATATACAAACTGAGACCACAATATGTCAGTCCACACCTTTTCCAACCTTTAATGTGATCCATAACATGAACAATTCACTTGTAAAACCAACCAATCTGTTAGGCACCAAATATGGAGTATACAAACCTTATAATAAGCTGGATGCATATGTGTGCACACCCTTCAGATAATATTGTATTGCAGCAGCTTGTGATTTACGGACAGCATTCAGTCTGCTTGGGTACACACCTGCCGTCAAGTAAAGGCACTCTGAGTAACACCAAATAATAGTCTGCTGTCCAAGTAGGATATTCATGACATTTGCTCAGTTGCCTGCAACAGCAACAGCCATGGCTTGCAGACAGCTTACAAAACAGCAAAAGGATCTCATATTTGGAAGGTATCACTCAGGAGTAGAGTACAACAAAATTACCACAGCATTGCATACACCATGGAACACAGTGGAAACAGTCATCAAATGGTGGATTGAATATGAGACAACAGTGCTGTTGAAAAGAGCCTGATGTCCCTTCAAAACTGATGGAAAGACATGTCCAAACCTGGACAGGGAGGCTGCCAGGAGACATACAGCAAGACTGAGGGTGTTGCAGGAATCTATTGCAATTATTTGTGTTGTGTACTATATGTGAGAACAATCTCCCATATTCTGCATAAGTCTAGCCTATGGGTAGGGTCAGAAGATGGAAGCATTTCCCCACACCAAAAAACATCCAGGGGTGGATACAACTTACAATATAGCACATCAAGTCTCCCAAAGGCATGTGTGAAAATGTGTTATGGTGTAATGAGACTATGGATTGACCTTACAGCCACAATACCAAAAGGTACGTGTGGTGCACAAGCAGCACCTCTCTTCACCTGAAGACCACCATCCCTATGGTGAATCATGCTGGTGGCATTGGCCTGCTGTGAGGATGCTGTTCTAAAGCCAGAACTGGGCCTGTACTCATGGTGGTGAGAATTCTGAACAGTTCAAAATAATACTCACATCTGGCCCACATCCATCAGGTGTCTGCAAGAACGCTGAGGATGAGGAGGGGTGTCAGCCTTCAACATGACAAAGACCCAGAGCATACATCCAAAGCTACATAAGAATGGCTCCACCTGAACACACTCATGGCTATTGATTGGCCCAGCCAGAGTCTAGACCTAAACCCAATAGCAAAACCCCAGTGTGACATGACGAGGGCTGTGCACATGAGCTGCCCTTGCAATCTGACAGAGTTGGGGGACCTTTGCAAGGAAGAGTGGCCAAATAATGCCAAGTCAAGATGTGCCATGCTGATAGACACCTTCCCAAGAAGAGTGAATGCTGTAAGTCACTTACAAGGTGCTTCAACAAAGTATCATTTTAAGGATGTGCACACTTATGCAACCACCATATTGTCAGTCATTATATTTTACACATAACACATTTGTTTCTTTATCGACTGGAATGCACAGGTAATATGTCACATGAAAGGTGGGTAATATATTTGAATGCATTATTGCGGTCTCATCTTATGTATTAGAAGAGCATGGCATGTTAACAGGGTTTTGTACACTTATCATATCTGCTGTAAGCTTAGAAGGTTGGTGGTATAGCAGGACTTGTGTGACCATACATTTACTGCTGGTTTGGAGGTCTGAAACTCAAATGTATGTCATTAATCAGTGATGTCACTCCTCATATTATCTCAGTTATGTATCATAGAAACACAGGGATTATGAGAAACAGAGCAAACATATGAGCCAGACATCCACACATCCTGCGAGCATCTGTACAGTTGTGAGGTATGTTCTGTAGCACTTGCCACTGTGCTATACAGGTGAACAGCAATGATATGTACATGGGTGCAGTCTGTGCTGGGGAAGGGCCATCACCTACTAACACTACTCATGTATCCTAGAGCTCTGTATAGTTAGTTACATGTAGTAAAACTGGATGCAATGCATGATGCTGTGGGCAATGTGTCATGCATGTAACCATTTGGGTAATGCGAGGTCTGTGTAACAGATTTGTGCCATCACACCTGTAAGTGTGTGTGTGTGTGTGTGTGTGTGTGTGTGTGTGTGTACCAGCCAACCTCATAGTGCAGGTATTAATGTACATATGTTATCTTCCCCTCACAGGTGGCGATGGGTTCAGGGTCCCTCCTGCTTGGAAACTGATGCCATTATTTCTGCAGATTGTGACAATGATAACTGGAATAGTGAGGTGCAGGTGGGGTTGTCGGGGGCTGAATCTGTGCCATTGGTTGGCATCCCACTCTTGTCCACACCATCCCCACACACAGTGACAATGCCCACACATACCCTGTCACCAGTGGCCACAGATGATGGACAGTTGGCAGGTGGTGGCATGGAACAGGCTAGTGTGGTGACTATGGCAGGTGTGAGTGTAGACACTGGCCATAGCCAAAGTGCAGGTGAGGTCCCACACAGGTGGATGGACAGGGGTGCTCACAGGGGGACTGCTGCTCATCAAGCCACTGTTGCAAGTGCCACAGCAGGTGTCACCAGATGCATGTTTCGGACTGTCATGGATGCAGAGGTATGTATTGAATGCCACACCAGACAAATACTCACGGTGGTGGATGCAACTCTTCCTGATTTACATGGTGACATACATGAACTTGTTGAGGCCACACATCAAAATACTGAGGTCATGAATACATGGTGGGGTTAGACCTTGGCAATCCTCAACCGTGGCATGTGCTAGAGCATGTGGTGGGAGATGGGCATTAGTCATGTGGACATAGGTCAGCACCAACAACAGCTGAGAGTCTACCGGGTTGTGCACCTTCACACTCCCATAGTGGCAGTGACACCAGCACTATTGAAGGGGGAATGCTATCCACATCACACAGGAGCAGGCCATGGGCACGTGGTCCTGCCCAGTCCCATCAGAGGTATGGATCCAGCAGACAGCTGTCACCATCAGGAAGCAGTATTGTATCTGGTCTTGGGCCTGGTGGTGCCAGTGATACTCCTGGCAGGACCAGTTCTCATGTCCATGGCCAGAGACGGTGAACTGGACACTCTGCTATGTACGGTCCACAGCTGTCCAACATACCCCTGTGTAGGGCAGCCACATGGCGTGACTGTGTGCATACATACACACATCTGTATAACAGGCAGGTCACCTCCAGACACACACAGCAACTTTGCACATCCCATCTATTGGGTACCCCTCCAAACACACACACATGATGTCAGCCTTATGACCCAGCCTAGGCCTCTGGCAAACCCACACCACACCCTGTGAATATGATGATACCTGTGTCACATCCCTGTCATGCATAACATTGATGCAGGGATATGCTAATATGGGTCTGATGCACAGGGTGAATATAGTACAGTGCAGCTATGTAATACTATGTAAGGTGCTGTCTGCTTGCATTTGTTATGGGTACACATACAGGTGTATGTACCTTATTAGCCAGGATGCAGTATTGCTGTTAGTACCACTGACTGAATGTAGTCTGACAAGCTGTATTCTGTTTGTGTTCCAGGTGTGTGTGTGTCTGCAGGCCGGGGCCCTGCTGACATTCCCAAGAGGGAGTATGGCAGAGTGGGAATACGCCAACCATGTCATAGGCAAGGTACAGCTTTATATGTACATGTACCAGGTGTGAATGCATGCAACAGTGAGTGAGGGGCACTATAATTATCAGACAGTGTGACCTTGCATACATACCACTTGTCACAGGCAGGTAGCCTTCAGAGATGTCAGCTCAGTGCTGTATAGTACCACAGGCTCATACATACAGAACAGGTTACTGCAGTACTGTCAGCAGGTCCCTCACAAGTGTATCCATTACATTAACTGCAACAGATTCACCTGTCGGCCCTGCCATTTCTTTCCCATACACTCAACCCCGATGCATTTGATGAGGACATGCATGATACTGTGTATGACAGGTTTGTGGTATGTATTCCTTAATTCACCTGGTGGAACAGGGAGACAGAATGGTATATCCCTTGCATACACACAGTAAGGACTGGCACAAGGGATGTGCACACAGTAACACAAACACAATTGGCAATAGACAGATTAGTAAACCTACATTTCCACTTTGATATACTGTAATACTACATGCACATGACATGCCCCACATAGATTATATACATGGGACATAACACACTACCTCTTACAACACATAATGTTCTGAATGCCTTCATGAATGGTGCAATAACCCACCAGAAATAGCATGTGGAGTCATGTATTACTCCTACAAGCCTGGACAAGTGATAGTCTAGCAGACATTGTATCAACATGATGTTTCAGTCAGGTATGATACCTGATGCTGGTATGTATGTCACTACACTCACTGTGGCTGATTTGGCAACAATATCACATATATGGGCATTGGTAAAGGACACGGACCACGTATAGGTTGCACACATCAGGATATTCCATAGACATCTTACAGAGGACTGGAATGGCCTGCACAATGGTTTAACATGCTGCATATGAGGCAGATGCCATTACCATGCTATATAAAGTAATACCACCGGTAGGTGGTAAACAGGTGTGGATGGTACACACATCAAAATGGTATCAGCTAAACAGGATTTGATCTTCACCCCAACACACACACAGTTGCCAGTACTGAGATTTTAACCGCTACCTATCCAGTTATTATGACTGTAGTGTTTTGCAGTTATCAGATGCGCCACAGAGCTTACATGATTTCACCTGGTCCCAGGGTATTTCTAAAGTGAATGACATCAGCAGGCCTAGTAAAGTAGAGTGATGGGAAGTTTACAGAGTAGTACACAACTCTCTCTCTCACACACACACACACACACACACACACACACACACACACACACACACTTACTTGCCAGTATTGAGATTAGAACCCATGCCTATCTAGTTATTTGTACTATAGTGTCACTATGGAGTTTACTGGGCTGACAACTGGCCAAAGGTGCTGATAACTGCACAGCTGAGTTAAACTATAACAGGTGCCAGAGAGTCTGCCTTCAGTTTTCCCTTAGATCTTGCTAGTTCTTTCACTCTTGCACTTCATATAGCTGAATAGCTTTGCACTTCAACAGGTTTTTGTATCAGTTATTCTAGCACACCTGAGAGCCATCAGCAGTAGTGATTCCTCGTGGAATTAGCTCCAGTACTTAGTAGTTATGACCACCCCTCCTGACATGATTAAAGTCAGTTCTCTGTGCTTTTGCCCATTAACCTGGTGCACTTGGCATTCTGAGGCACTGCTGCAATTGCCTCATGTAAACAGACAACCCGCTCCTCTAATCTCCCAACACTCAGACTTGTGAGAGATACACCTATCTCACCAAATTGGAAGATATGAACTCTCGAGAAAAGACTGGACTAGCTGGTCAGAAGAGAAGGGTCAACACCTGCACCACACCACATGGAACACATACCCCTCCAGGACACACATTATCACAGCTCTGACATACAACCAAAACCCACACATCCACCTTCACAGAGGCACTCAATAGACATTTACCCAAACAGCAGAGAACACCAAGATAGACACCCACTCGACTACCACAACCAGCACAAACTGCAAGACACATATTTCCCTTACACAGTGTGCACCTCAACCTAAGCCACTAAGGCTAACCACCTTGCCTAATACAGTAATCATAGGTGACTCAATAGTGAGGCGTACAGATGTCCCACTCAATAGGTTGAACGTGGAGAAGGTAACAGTCAGCTGTCTATCAGGTGCCAGAATCCAACAAATTACACATCCAGTCAGGTCACTTCACAATAACTACAATTATCACCCTGTCATTGTCCATGTGTGTGTGAAAGACCTGAGACACACCTCCCTGGACTTCATGAAAAGAGACATGATGGAGCTCTCAGATTATGTGGGCCAGGCAGGTATGACAGTAGCCCTGAGCAGTATACTACTGTCACCCAGAATGATACCACAGTACAAACAACAAATGATTGACTTCAACAATTGGCTTAAGTGTCTGCTGTCATTCTCAGGGGATCCAGTATTTGTCTGCTTGGGATGACATGATTGACAGACTGTAATGATTTGCCAGAGATGGCCTGCATCTGTCACCCCTGGGTTTCCAGGTACTGGCTAAGTGTCTTGCCATACCTAGAGTGACTTTTTATGTGGTGTTCCAAATCAAATTACCACCATAACAGGTATACATATATGCAATCTGAGGGTCATGCTGCTCAACACTAGACATCTAAAGCTCGAAATGCAGCCACTCGAAGCACTCATCAAAATGGAGAACATTCACATTTGTGCTGTAACGGAGACCTGGTTTACAACAGCAGACAGCACCCGTGCACTACCTGGCTACAACTCATTCCACACCTGTCAGCCCCAAAACATGGACCACAGCTCCAAAGGCGGTGGTGTCTCCCTATTAATAAAGGATATGCATACCTCCAGACTAGTATCTCAGCATAATGCAGCTGAGATACTTCAGGTTTAACTGACATCGGATAATAGTGCAATGCTATAGGTCCCCATCCATGTCCCCAGACTCTCAATCCACATTCCTTAACACCCTGGAATCTATCAAGGTCCAACCCAACACTCTCATACTAGGAGACTTCAACTACCCCTCCATCAAATAAGAAAGATACTCAAGCACCAATACACTGGCCCAACACTTCCTGGAATTCATCAGTTTCAATGCCCTGGACCAGCTCATTCTGATGTCCAGTAGGGGAAGCAACATCCTTGACCTGTGTTGATTGCTAACATATGGGGCCACTCTTGACAACAGTAGTCAATCCCTACCTGGTCAGATCCAACCATAAAGTAATCACTATGGAAATCTACATCTCCCCCACACCCCCTGCAAAGGTAACCACCTTGAAAAACTTCTCCAAAGCTGACTTTGGACTCATAAAAACAGAGGTGGCTAACTTTACAGCACCCATGCCAATGGAAAATACCTGCATGACTGCTGAATCCTACACAAATGCAGTGTACAAACATGTACATCAATGCATGGAACTAACCATACCCAAAAGAACCATGACACTCTCCTCCAAATACTGGAGGCCAATCTTGTGGGTTCCTGACATTAATAACCTGTACAACAGAAGGAAGAAACTGTTGCAGAACAAAATGGAGTCCCAAGAGTGGTAAAACTTGCTTATTAGCCTCAACAACAACTTGAGATCCCTCATGAAATCATCTAAAGCCAGCTATGATGGCAGAATTGCAGCAGACACTGACAACAATCACAAAGCCTTTGATAGTTATATCAAGACCCTCCACAGCAATACCCAGAGGTGCTCTTAGTTACTGCACAATGCTGCCTCTTATACTGAGCCTACAGGTATTGCCAACATTCTTGCCAACACATTCTGTGCCAGGCACCAAGGATCACTGCCACCCAGGTTACACCTGCATTGTCCACGGGCAAGACTACAGCTTCCATGGGACCCCAAATTATCCCTGGCTGTGTTCTACATGAACTACAAAGATACCTGGCTCTCCTGTTCTACTGCTCAGGAGTCCAGGCCAACACAAATGAACAATGGCTGAATAATTTCACAGACAACTGCAAGCTGGGAGCCATCATTAACTCCACAAGTGATGCAGACATCTTGCAGAATGCCCTCAATGAGACCACTGACTGGTGTGGAAATCATGGCTTGAAGTTTAACACCACAAAATGCATCATCAGTCCTTTTGGTAAAAAAACTCAGTTCCCATTAAGTATCACATAGATGGGAGCCCACTGAACACTGTAGGCATTATAAGAGATCTGGGGGTACAGGTTGACAGCAACCTCTCCTTTAGCCACCACATTGCCACTGTGGTCAGGAAATCCTTCTATGTGGCACATCTCATTACCAAGGGTTTTGCATCCAAGATGGAAGAGGTCATCATCTCTGTGTACTCTTCCATCATTAGACCAGCCATCAGGTATAATAGCCCATTTGTTATGTACCTCAGTAGACACCTGCAACAGCTGGAGAGGCCACAGAAGTACCTCACAAAGAGAATTCTAGGCATTAAACATGTGTCCTACACAGACAGACTCAAAAGACTCCAACTATTCTGTGTCACATATCACCTACTTAGAGGCAATCTCTGCTTGATTTGTAAAGCCATGTCTGACCCAGCTCTTTTAGAAATGCTAAATCTAAAGACATCCCAATCCCTTTGCACCAAACACTGCAGGAATCTCGACCTCATTACCACAATCAACACGACATGCTGGAGGGACAGGTTCCTCACCCAGAGACTGCACATGCCCTGTTACAGACTTCTGATACATGTCAAGCAAAGCACCTAGATGACCCTGTTACAGAGAGATCTTGATGAGTGGATGGGTAATAGAAAGTTCACCCCAGAGATCACTGCAATGGCTGTACTTAATGGAGGCACAGGGAACTAACATTGGGTGGCACAATGACAGGGCACTTCTATTGGCTAGGTTTGTAACAGCTCCAGGGCCATTAGCCTAGTACACGCCTATGAACCTATAAGGGGAGTGACATCAGCATTACTGATAAAGTAGGCCAGTGGGTAGGAAACTTATCAAAATACTTCTTCCTACAAACATGCACACTTACACACATATTTTCCAGATCTGAGAGTAGAACCCCTGCCTCTCTAGTTATTTGCACTATACTGTTACACAGTTATCGCACACGCTACAGAGCTTACTGGACTGACAAGTGGCCAAAGGTGCTGATAAGGGGAATTACATCAGGACTGATAAAGTAGGCCATTGGGTGGGAAACTTATCAAAATGCTTCTTCCTACAAGCATACATACTTACACACACACTTATACACCCACACACACATTTGCCATATCTGAGAGTAGAACCCCTGCCTATCTAATTATTTGTACTATACTGTTACACAGTTATTGCACATGCTATAGAGCTTAATGGGCTGACAACTGGCCAAATGTGTTGATAAGGGGAATGACATGGGAAGTCGGAAGTGTACCGGAAGGACTGATAAAGTGAGGCACTGGGAAGTGTTGTGGGTGGGAATGGCCTAAAACTGTTTCACATACAAACAAACAAACACACACTCCCTCACTCTTCCATACACAACTGTCTCACACACATACACACACACACACACACACACACACACACACACACACACACACACACACACTTGCAAGTATTGAGATTAGAACCCCTACCTATCTAGTTATTTGTACTATAGTGTTACACAGTCATCGCATGCACTGCAGAGCTTATAGGGGTGATCGGTGTCCAATGGTACTTCTAAGCTGAATGAAAGCAACAGATCTTGTGAAGTAGGACAATGTGAAGTGCACTGAGAGGGAAGAGTCTCCTAATACTTAGACCTATGGACACACACAAACACACACAGGCAGGTGATGTGATATTATAAACCTAACCTCAGTACTGTTACAAAATGGTGCTCACCTTTTATGCTGGCACGTGCAACTGTTTACAGCTGGTATGCCACTGTCCACAGCAGGGCATCACTGTATGCCATTCAGGGTATCCATGCATGTGACTCACTCTGTCTGTGTCCCCCTGTGTCTCTCTCTGTATCACTGTCTGTCTCGCAGTTCTCCACATCTATGTGTGTGTATGCTTGACATATGTTGTTATCTGCTGCCGATATATATATGTGTGTGTGTGTATCTCACGCAACAGATGCAGATATATCACATATGGGCCACCTACAGCTAGCTGAGGATAATTCTGTTTGATATGTGTGTGTATGTGTGTGGGGACAGCTGAGGTGTACATAGCCATCTGTATGCATGGACATATATACACAATACGGTCATATATTCCAATGTGGGTTCCAACATGTCCTATGATTCTCTATGTGTATTAGCATGCCCAGTATGACCTCCTATAGTTAGAGTGGGACTCCATTCTAGAGATAGGTGTACTCCAGTCCAGGGTTTTATGTGCTACAGCCATACCTCTCAGGAGTACACAGGACTTTCCTCAGGGTACTTGTTTTGTTTAGCAGACATTTTCTGACATATCTGTAGTCTGAAACTGCAATGTATTGTGTCATTACCTAGTGCCAGACATCCTCAGATCATTGCAGTGCTTTACCAGAGGAATACTAGTTGTATGATGCATAGACCAATATTATGAGGGCAACTATGGAAATTCTTCCCCAACAAGGCCATTTGTGAGGTATGGCTACAGCCAGTTTAGTAATGACACACAACTGTGTAAACAGTCCAGCAATCTGGTGATTTACTGGCTGGGAATCTCCTGCTTGTGTGGTATCTTTCTAACCTGAGATGTCATATCCTTGTGTCGAAGTACCTCTCACCTGTATATTTGTTGGCAGGTTGTCCAGGGGTTTGGCTAGAGGTTTAATCTTTTCTACATACATTTGTGTTTTTATGGCAAGCTAGTTATATATAATTGAAGTGTGATGTTACAAAATAATACAGACATTACTGTTTCAGAATACATAACCTTCAGGCAATTCCTGCTACTGCAAATCCCTCACCTTACCAACTTCCTTAATATGTAAGGGCAATATTTACAACACATGCCTATCATTGTGCCTTTGTTCCACTTTTATTTCTGCCCTTGTCCAGACATTTTGCTGTCAGAGATTGGGAGTTATGGGTGTGGGTACAGAGTGCATTCAACTGTGTAGATATGTCCATTATATGTACAAGCAAACATAAGAAAAAAAGGATTATTGAGAATGACCACTGGCAACAGTACTACAAAGCACTTATATTCACAAAAGCCTTGGCACCTCTGCTACACATCCTTCAAGATGTCAATAATATGTATAGTGTATTCCACATAGCACTGTGGCTTCCAGGTATGTCAGTGGCAGAGCAGTGGGTGTCACTGATATGCATAACAGTTGGCACTGCAGTTATCTGCTCATGGCCCTGTCAAAGTCAGCACTGTACCTAGGGCAGTACAAGACAACTGCCAGGAGAACATGCTGGCCAGATCCAGACAGTATTAACCACACATAAACATAGCTCATTGACCCCTACATATTGTGGACAGGCAACATGTTTTCATGTGTATTGGCACAGCCCTGCCAATGTGTGCTATGCTGCTATTTCCCTGCAAACATATATCTTACTGCATTTGTCTGGGTATATGGTGGGGGGGTACACTTGTCAACTGTACACATTTGCACAGACTGTGCTGATATTTGCTTTACATTTTGGTTCCATTTACCACACTATAGTGCCCTGTCTTGAGGACTAGAGGCTTATCAGTAAAGAGCCCAAGTCAGAGTGAACTGGCATACATTTGAGTTTCAGACTTCTTACCCTTCATAGTCTTACTGCAACTGCGGGTCCTGCTGTGCTATCACTGTGTGAGTCTGTAGAGGGTTAATTCAACATTGCTGCCATTTTTGTGCCTTTACCAGACATTTCTCTGTAGTTTTCTACAGCTGTCTTGCTGTGTGGCTGTGAGGGGTGGTTATGAGATCCCCCACCCTGACATCGCATGCCTGTGACCTATGACCCCCCAGTTAGTTTTCCCCACACATATACTGCTGTGGGAATTGTCACCTTGGATACTACTGCATAGTGTGTGGATGCCAGTTTTGGTCAGACATTTCCTGGCATCCTACATAGCTGTCAGTTATGTGCTGCTATCCCAGTAGGCCACCCCATTCCTTTGCATGCATGCAGCATTACCATAGATATGCTAGCAGAACATACTAATCCATTCATTTATTGTTAAGAAGACTGACTTACCATGTGCTTGCAGCAGTTGTGAGGGCGGTGCTTGAGGGCCGCCTATGTTGGATGCACACAGTACACTGCCTATACATGGTAAGTTACAGGTAACGTGATGTGTGCGTCATCCATTTTACTGTGTGTGCGAGTCAGAGAGAGGTGTCAGTCCCTGGAGTCCCTACAGTGTCTCTGTGTGCGCTATGCATTGCCTCTTTGCCAAGGCCTGAACATATGCGGCATGCTTCCGTCTGCCTACAGGAGCAGGCTCAGGGCAGGGGCCTCTTCCTGTTAGTCCCTCTGTGCCTGTGGGACCTTGGCAATGGTGGTGGGCTGTGTGGCCCTTTCCCATGTTGGTCCTGCTGCAGCTGTTTCCACAGGATCATATTGTGCAGCATGGCGCATACTGTGAACTTGTGTGCACATGTGGCTGGAGAGTACTGCAAGGCTCCACCAAATATGTCAAGGAAGCTGAACTGTGACTTGAGCATCCCAAACACATGCTCTATAATGATCCTGGTTTGTGTGTATGCCTCATAATGGTGTTGCTGTGTAGATGTGTGTGCATTCCTGATGGGTGTCATCATCCACGGCTCCAGTGTATAGCCAGCATCCCCCACCAGATGGCCATACAGGATGCCCCCACTGGCAAATGCCTGGTACAGCTGTGATGAATGCCAGATGTGGGAATTGTGATAGCTTCCAGGGCTGCTAGCATACACATTCATGATAATGCCCTGGGCATTGCACATGACCTGGCTGTTGATGGAGGTGAATCCCTTGTGGTTTATGTAGACCCTACCCTGTTCAATGGGTGGTGCTTTGAGGTGGATGTGCTTGCAGTCTATGGCACCCAGTACCTCTGAGTATTCGGCTACATGGTAGAAGAGATGCATATTGCTGGTCCTCTCCTCACGGGTGTTGGGGAAGTAAATGTGCTCACTGGCATGTGGTTGCATGGCATCCAGGAACTGTTGGATTACCCTGAATACAGAGTCCTGTGAGACCCCCAAAATGTCCCCAGTAGGTCCTTGGAAAGTACCTGTAGCTAGAATTCTTAAGGCTACATACATACCTTGGTATCCACTGGGATTGGTTCCCCTCTGTTGGTTCTAGGTCTGAGTTGAGGCTGGCACAGCTGGGTGATTTGCTGAAGTATGTCTCTGTCTACCCTGTAGTGCTCTACTGTCTCCAGATCATGTAGCCCCTGATAAGTTATCCTGGGTCTGAACACTCTTTTCCTCCTCAGTCTGTGGTGGTTGTCAGCATTATCCTCCTCTGTGCCCTCAGCCTCTAACATACTGATGGATGAAAGCAATGGCAGCCCCTAACATTTTTCCAGTTAAAATTCCCCCGCATGTATACACCAGTGGTGCAGAGTCTGTGGGAAAAAAACAGACTGTAAGGTATTTCCATACTGTATAGTGTTGTGCTGCAGATGCTGCCTGTATGATTGCCTAACTATGATGCATTCCACCTTCCAACTATGTTATTTGTACTTGATTGCTTTAATTCTGTTATTTTTTCCTTTATTTTTCTTTTTTCCCTTCCCATTTCCTCCCCTTTTAAGCTCCAAGGCATGCCGCGCAAACCTAGTGCCAAAATGTAAATAGTCCTGCTATTTCCATTTTTTGCTTTGTTTTACACCCAGTGTGCCCCACGCAAGCCCATTTAGCTTATGTAAACAGCAAGAAATGGCACTCACTGGGTAAGAACACATTCCTCAGTTCATGGAATAAGACAATACAGCTACAGGCACACCCTCTTGCTTAGCTGTGCTTAGCTAAGCTTATCGCTACACCTTAGGACTCCAACATGCTTACAACATGCCTTATACATCCCCTTTTCATGTCTGTTGCTCCTCCTAGTTACACCATCGTGCTAGAGCACCGACACAGTTAGGTACAGTTTGGGACTTAGAAGATTTTTGTGATTCCATAAATTTCCCCTCATTTGCATACCTCTCTGCCTTAGCCCATAGGTACTGCACTTACACAGAGCCTTTCCCCTTGACAACCACTGTTCCCTGGTATTGTTTTCATTCTGCATGCCATAGTCTATAATGGCAAAATGCAGATTTCCCTTAAAATTGAGTTTTCACCCATTTTTTTTTATTTTCTGCCCAATCCCGTTTGCGCCACTGTCCTATGCCTAAACGGCTGAGACTGGTCAAAAAAAGGTTTGATTTTTATACAAAAATAAACAGTTTTCCAAGCCAATGGCCATATATTTGGCCATTGGCATGCTTAACCACTGTAATACATGCTTTTTTTGAGAGCTGTCATGCCTCCATTTTGTTATTTGCAGAAATGTATTTAGTTAGTTACCGAATACATTTCTGCAAATAACACTGTTCCTGCATGGATACCTGGCTGCTTGGTGAATTGCAAATTCTCCCCATTTGCATGGTTTTCTCCAGCAAATGTGGTAATTAGCATTCTGCAGCCATATCCATGCAGGAAAACTGTAGTCACGCTCATGCACGTCAGATCAGCTTTTGCTGGATCGCTTGGTGGCCATATTCCATGCAGGAACAGCTACACTGTTTCTGCACAGAAAAATTGGCTTCATAAATTCCAAGGTCTGTTTTGCTTCCTGCAAAATTTGCAGAAAAGGAAATGATATATAACTGAGTAATAATCATGTATATATGGAACCCCATACAACACTATAAAGTACCCTTTGCAGCTATGCTAATGGTTTTGATTGGATAGCCAAGCTAACCAATCAACCATGACCACAGTAGGTGGTGGAAGAAAGTAGGGAATGACTCATCATGATAGCATTCAGTTTGTTTCTGGTAGTTAATCCTTGCAGCCCAGTCTGCTATCATATTAGAGGCATTTCCATTCTGTGTTTTATGTGCATGTGTGTTTGTGTGTGTGGGGGGGGTGAATTCCGCAGGTATAACAGCCTGAACTTTAATGCACTGATAAAATCATTGCTGGGCTATATTAAAGAGAGCATGCAGCTGATGCAATAGTCTATGCAGTAAAAAAATAGCTTCAACAGTAGGAATTTACTAAATATGAAAAGACGTTTATGTTCTATAGTATACGCAGCTTTGTTATTCAGTCTGCAGGTAGTGAACATCATCAGTAAAAGCAAGACAAACTGCAGCTGGCATGGAAGATGAAGACTATAAGCTGTTAAAAGGTACTTTCCGAGGTATAGAGCTGAACTCCCCTCATCCTCCATTTGCCTACTGCATGATTTTAAGCAAATCACTTAACAAGTGGGAATTTGGCCTAGCCACATAGGTTCATAGGTTCATAGGTTCATACTAGGCTATCTGCCCTAGGGCAGTTATTATTTATTATGGACCAAACACATAGGCTTAGACGTACAGATCTATTACAATATAAATCAAAGGAAGGAGTCCCGGTTACAACTGGTTCTGATGCATCTTTGAGACTAGTAACTTTTTATGGGACTAATACCAACAAGTTCAGAGACATTATAGATCGACACTGGGACATTTTACTTTCACATGACTATTTGAATCAGATTCTATCCAAACAATGCACTTTTTCATATCGGAGAGCAAGAAATCTTAACTCTTATTTAACTCATTATAAGAGATACATTCCTCATACTTTACAAAAAACTACTTTATTTGGGGATATACTTGTGGGCTGCTTCCCATATGGCCATTGTACTGCTTGTCAACATATTTACAAAACAACAGAATTTACTAGCAAAAACACTTCACAGGTGTTTAACATCAGAATTTTTGCTAACTGTAGTTCAGACTGGGTGGTCTACCTAGCAACATGTACATGCTCGGCCTTTTATATAGGTCAGACATCTAGGCCGGTCAAATTTAGGATAGGGGAACATATGAGTGCCATTAGGAATAAAAAACTCACCAACGCACTATACAAACATGTTATTGACCACCCATCTGCTGTCTTTAAATTTACCATTATAGACAGGATTACACTACATAGAAGTTTTAAGGCAGGATGGCACACCAAATTGAATACCATGGAGAATTTGTGGATTACCAAATTAGGTGGACTTTTCAGGCCTGGACTAAATGAATCTGAACAACAATTTTGATATTGTATACATTTTTATTTAAATACATATTTTTATGGTAGAATAGTTATAGGTAATGTTGATTGTTCAGTATTCAAAAATATATATTCTAATCTGGTTATCTATAGTAAATTTGCACTAGTGAAATGAGTAGAGGAAAATTGCATATGTTCAAGGATTAACCTAAATTGATTTCTTGTGATTGAGGTGTGTTTGTCTTTAAGACTTTGGGTATATATATATACACCCTTATGCATATGGTGAAAATTTCATTGAAGATTTGTATTAGCATTGTTTATAATGGTTTGATATGGTTCATAACCATTATAATTGATTTATATGGATATAAATATATTTCCGTAAAATCCTTGATGTGCTGGCCTATTTTTTGTGGTTCATATGGTTGGTTTGGGGCCGTGCACGTTGTCCTGCGTGCGTGTACTCCTTTGGTTGCTAGGGCATTTATAAGCCTAGCCAGAGTGTGTGTGGCTTTCACCACCCCTTAGGATGAGAATACTATACCCATTAGTTTGCTGTGCCTCTGTCCAGCAGTGATACAGAGATGATTCCCGGGGTAAACCCTCTCTCCCGCGTCCACTCGTCAAGATTTTCTGTCTCTTGAGTCAGTGAGGCCTCACATGGACTGGGATTCTGTTCATTCTGTTCCACAGAAGTCTCTGGGTGATGAATCTGTCCCTCAGCACGTCCTATTTTATATCCGTGTGAGGTTTTAAGTCTCTTGCTCGTGGCTCTGGTGGATTTGGATTTTTGAGGTGGAGCATGTCCATTAATTCGGGTTGGACATGGCCTTGTATGTCAAGCACAGATCACCTCTGAGCACGCGGCGCTGAATAGAGCTGGAGTTTCTTCAGTCGGGCATCGTATGACATATGTTTGAGCCTCTTTATCCTTTGGTGAGGAACTTTTGGGGTCTTTCCAACTGCTGCAGGTGTCGGGTAAGGTACATTCAATGGGGCGTTGTACTCAATCATTGGTCTGATAAGTGAAGAGGTACAGGGGTACACCTCTCCTGATCTGGATGTGAATCCTTCATGATCAGGTGGGCAATGTAGAAGGTCTTCCTAACCACTTTGGCAATGTGAGTGTCAAAGAGAGGTTACTGTCAACTTGGGTCCCCAGGTCCCTGATAACTTCTTCCGTGTTTAATGGATTACCACCTATGTGGTAATTAGGGTTACCTTGTTTTTCCCAAAGGGTATGACTATACATTTTTGGCATTTAGCTTAAGGCCATGGCTCTGGCACCAGTTATCCATTTCTATGAGACCTTTCTGGAGGATGTCTGTGTCTGATGGAGTGTCAATTATGGTGCCCAGTTTGCAGTCATCTGCAAATTTTGTCAGCCACAATCCCCTATGTTTGCCTGCACTTCAGAAAAATAAATGCCGAACAAGAGGGGGCCCAGACTGAGCCCTGGGACACCACCTTGACGACCGGCTTAGAGTCTGACATGGCACCAGCAACTCTAACCCTGTGTGTTCTGTCCTTGAGCCAGTTTGCAACCCATCTTGTGACATATGGGTTTACATCTAAGCTGGTGAGCTTTTCTATGATGCCCGTGTGGGTATTGTGTCAAACGCTTTGCTAGGTCAAGGTAGGCTGTGTGAACTGCCTTACCCTCATCAATGGCCTTAGTGACTGTTTCAAAAGTCGACCAAGTTCAAGAGGCAGGATCTGCCCTTGACAAAGCCAAATTGGGTAGGATCCAGTGTCTGTAGGTCCCCAATGTCTTTATTTATGAGTTCCATTATGATCCTCTCCATAGCTTTGCAGACAAGGCTCGTCAAGCTTTATGGGCGGTAATTCAGGGGTCCGTAGAAGCACCGCCTTTGTGGGAGGGGACCACAGGACCGTCACAGCCATTCTGGTTTGCGTATCCTGTAGTAAGGCTAAGATTAAACAGCAGCCTTATGTGTGGGTTTAGTTCCTCATTGAGTTCGTGTAGCGTGTAGCACACAGCCGGGGACACCGTCCGGTCCCATTGATGCTGTGCTTTTTGCTTAAGAGAGAGCAGCTCTCACCTGGGCATCTGAGATGTTTGGGAGGCTAGACTCTGGTGGGATAGATATTTCTCCTTTGGGGGGGAATTTGCACTGAACCTGTCTGCCAGTATGTTGGCAATGTCTGTGGGTTCAGTGATTTTTTTATCATTTTGGACTAATTCTGAGCATATCTGGGAGTTTCCACCCAGGTTTCTAACATAGCTAAAGAAGGCTTTATGATTGTCTTTTGTGTCATTAGCAATTTTTCTCTCAAAGTTGGCCTTGGATGATTTTATGAGTGATCGTAGTTTTTTGCTAGTATTGATCAGAGATGCCTTCCCATTTAGGGATTTTGCTCTGTCATGTAGTAGCTTTCTCCTCTTGTTGTAGAGTTTGTTTATGGCTAGAGTCCACCACACTTGGTGGAAAGGGTCTTGATTTTATCAGGGATTGCTTGATCCATACATTCCTGGAGGTGCTCGTAGAAGGCATTTGTAAGGGTTTCAGCAGCGTGGGTTGTGGTTTCCACTGGCTCGGGGGCCCTGAAGGATACCACTCCAGTCTTAAGAAGTGTGAAGTTTGCTTTTGAGAAGTTCTTCACTGTGGTCTTTTTGCTGATGTGGATCTCCAGTGAGATTAATTTATGGTCTGATCTCACCAATGAGGGATATACGTCTGATCTCACCAATGAGGGATATACTACATTAATGGTCTCCTGGACTGCATGCCTAGCAACTCAATATAAACCTAAAAGCAGTACACAATTCTTCTACATGTGTTCAGTGTTTATGTAATAGAATGTACCTAAAAAGCCTAAATGGTCTCCTCATGAGGTCTTTGATCAATACAGTACATAAAAGACAAAAAAAGTGGTGCTGAGGCAAAGTGTTAAATGTTGCATCAGTGTATCATCATTACTTTACGCTAACCATGGAGTTGTGGTCAACATATATATAGAGAGAGAAATTAACCTTTTTTCATGTTGAATGGCATGCCTGTAGATAGGCACATTACAAGATTATTTAGTGGGTACTTCCATATATGGCTTACTCTGAAACTTGGTTCAGCCACTGAAATAAAAAAAAGCTACAACCAAATGACTGAAATGTTAAAGGGACATTCTGAACCCAAATCATTGACTACAAGAATTTGTTTTAATCATTCCATCCAGAAAGCCAGTAAAACTGTGATTCAGAATGCAGGTGAAATGAAGTAGTGTGCGAACCAAACAGTTGATATATCCATGAGTTTGGATGAAGAATTAGGAAATATATTCACTAGTGGTATTTGTTGGGAAGGTTGTGAGAGAAAGATGTTATCTGAACTGAACTGCCATTTCCAAATAAATTCACTGTCATGTTATATATGAAAATGTCAGGAGTCCATAGCAGTTGAAGCATAAGATACCTATTGGCACACGACATAACACCGAGATTTGATCAAATAATGAGAAAGAAAAAAGCTGTCATTGTTATAATAAGAAGAAGCATAGCTTGCAAGATTATCTTTAAGATACCAAAATGCTATAACTGTAATTAGCTGTAAGACTTGCTTACAGTACAGTGTAAAAAGTGAATGTAAAAGGTTTTGTGAAAAGAATATGAAGCATATTTCTGCAAACAGAACAAAACTGCCAATGTTTAAAGTGTTAAACAATAAATAAAAATCATTTATATCTACGTTTATAGTAAATTATTAAAGAACTAACATGGGGACTGATAAATGGGAACAGTGTCAAGTACATCTGAGAAAATGTTTCAGTTAATGTTTCCAAAGAAATAGTAAAATGTATACTGCAGATAGCTTATCAGTATTGCCTGAACTTACGGATAAACTATGTCATGAAATGCGCAAGAACAGCTACCATTAGTTTCAGTGAGTGGGGATTGCCCTGTTCTTTGTGGAAGAAAATAGTTACAGAAATATGTATCTGTCAAAGGAAAAAACTTCAAAGACCAGTACACGTAAGGTTCAGTTAAGGCACTTTAATTTACTTGCAGCAAGGAGACAAATGCATGCAAATACAAAGATTTGTCTAACTACTAACAGGAAGTATGTTCATTCTTATACTGTTTTACAAGACATGGCCTTCTAAACTGACATAATCAAACACAACTTTAAGCATTATACTACAGCAGGTGTTACTTCAGATTTTCTGCTGCCATGACTAGATTTGTGGGAAACTTTTCAGAAAAACGACCTGGCCTTGGTGACCAGTGCTTCATTTACAAGCATCTATTGTACATTGTTACTTTTCAGGGAACTTTTCTAATACAGATACAACAAATGCTGATTGCAGTTCATATTTTCAAGCAGGCTTTGTCCTAATTATCTGTTATTTCTACAGCTGTGTATGTTCTCATAGCACAGCGAACTTCTTGTCTGAGTTTCATATAAGCAGTATTGTTCTATTGATTATTTTCCTAACGCAAGCAGAAATCATCTGCTTCCCGTAAATTTCCAAGGCACAAGCAAGATTTAGCTGACAGTACAAGGTCAAAAAGCAACTGCAGTTTGTACAGATTTATGCAGCATGAAATAGAATAAATGTGTTAACTCTTTTCAAGTTCTAAATGCACTAAGCATATTGCTAATACACACATTAATACATATTTCTCTAACATTTCCCCCTATTAATTCTTTTATTCTACTTTCAAAATAAGCATAAACAGTTTGTTTTCTTCTCCTAACCTCTTCCACTCATGATTTGCAGTTAAGAGAGTCATTCAGTTTAAACTTATGAAAGCATTTTTAGTCTTTTAACAGTTCTTCAAACTCAGTACTTTGATATAAGGTTTCAGAAGCTGACATGTCTATAAGGTCTTTAATCAGTCTTTTCATGCAGGGGATACCACAACAAACACATACTCCCAGTAGGAGCATACCTACACAAATGGCAATCAGGATGTTCATTAGGATGGTACCACACCCCAAACCATTTCTGGAAAAAGTCCATCAGTGGGTTTGGGCCTGGTTTGGTCATGGCCGACACTTGCTGAATTACCTCAAGATGATTGTCTATCTCGTGTTTATGGTCAGGAATATATGAACAGCATTCTTCTTGGATTAAAGCGCATGTACCACCTCTCGCCGCTAGCGTGAAGTCGAGAGCCATGCAGTTTTGGAGCACTACAGTTCTCATAGCATTCATAGGTTTATAGGTAGATATAGGTTCATAGGTAGATACTAGGCTATCTGCCCTAGGGCATTTATAAGCCTAGCCAGAGTGAATTTGGCTTCCGCCTCCCTATTAGATTAGCCTACTGTGCCTCTGTAAAGTAGGTCACAGAAGGTACCCTTTTAAGATTAGTTTACTGTGCCTCTGTCTAGCAGGGACACAGAAGAGATCCCAGGGGTGAATTTGCGATTTCCCATCCACGCGTCCAGATTTCGCTTGAAGAGGGTCAGCGAGGGGCTATGTCTAACATGAATTGGGATTCTATTCCAGAGTGAGGGGAGCCTCTGGGAAATGAATCTGTCCCTCCAGCATGTCCTATTTATTTTTGTGCTGAGGTTTAGGTCCCTGGACCGTGTTGCTCTAAGGGACTTGGATTTTTTTTGGTGGAGCATGTCCATTAATTCTGGGTTTGACATGGCTTTGTACATCAGGCATAGATTGCCTCTGAGTAGGCGGTAAGCAACTGAGTAGGGCTGGAGTTTCTTTAGTCGAGCTGCATAGGACATCTGTTTGTAGCCCATGATCCTCTTGGTGAGGTACTTTTGGGCTCTCTCCAGTTGCTGCAGGTGTCGGGTAAGGTACATCCCAAAAGGGGCATTGTATTCAATTATGGACCTGATGAGTGATGATTAGAGGGGCACAGTGACCTCTCTTGATCTAGATGTGAACCCTTTTGTGATAAGGTGGGCTATATAGAAGGTCTTTCTAATCACTTTGGCAACGTGATTATCAAAGGAGAGATTACTATCTACGTTGGTCCCCAAATCTCTAATTACTTCTTCCGTACTTAATGGATTACCACCTATGTGATAATTTGTGGGCACCTTGTTTTTCCCAAAGGGGATGACTATGCACTTTTTAGCATTTAGCTTGAGGCCGTGGCTCTGGCACCAAGCATCCGTCTCTGTGAGACCCTTTTGGAGGATGCTTGTGTCAGCTGGAGATTCGATTATGGCCCCCAGTTTGCAGTCATCTGCGAACTTTGTCAGCCATAATCCCCCATGTTAGCCTGAACCTCAGAGAAGTATATACTGAACAAGAGAGGTCCCAGAACTGAGCCCTGTGGGACACCACTTGTAACTGGTTTGGATTCGGACATGGCACCTGCGATTCTCGCCATGTGGGTTCTATCTCTGAGCCAGTTTGCAACCCAACTTGTGATATAGGGGTTGATATTTAAGCTGGTAAGCTTATTTATGATGCCCGAGTGGGGTATTGTGTTGAAGGCTTTTGCGAGGTCCAGGTAGGCTGTGTGGACTACCTTGCCCTCATCTATGGCTTTGGTAACTGTTTCAAAGAAATCAGCTAGGTTTAAGAGGCAAGATCTGCCCTTAACAAAGCTGAATTGGGTAGGGTCCAGTGTCTGGAGGCTCTCAATGTCTTTGTTTATGAATTCCATGATAATATGCTCCATAGCTTTACAGACCAGACTAGTCAGGCTTATGGGGCGATAGTTTCCGGGGTCCGTTGTGGCACCACCTTTGTGGAGTGGGACCACTGTAGCTGTATGCCATTGTTTGGGTACATATCCTGTAGTAAGGCTAAGTTTGAACAATGACTTAATGTGAGGGTTCAGTTCTTCTTGGAGCTCATGTAAGACACAGCCTGGGACAACGTCCGGTCCCATAGATGCTGTGTTTTTTGCTTTGGAGAGGGCAGCTTTCACCTGTGCATCTGTGATGTCAGGGAGGTTACATTCAGTTGGGATAGGCATTTGCTCCTTTGGGGGGGAAGGGGGAAGGTTTGCACTGAATCTGTCTGCCAGGATGTTGGCTATGTCTGTAGGTTTGGTATATTTTGTACCGTTATGCAACAATTCAGAGCATATCTGGGAGTTTCCGCCCATGTTCCTGACATAACTAAAGAAGACCTTGTGATTATCTTTAGTGTCTAGGGCAATTTTTCTTTCAAAACTGGCCTTTGATGATTTTATGAGGGATCAAAGTTTCTTGCTAATACTGATCAGAGGTGCCTTCCCTTTTTGGGATTTTGCTCTGTCATGTAGTAGCTTCCTCCTTCTGTTGTATCGTTTATTTATGACTGGTGTCCACCAGACCAGTCTCCTGTTTTTGGAGGAGTGAATCTTGGTTTTATTTGGGATAGCATGATCCATGCATTCCTGCAGGTGCTCATAGAATGCATTTGTAAAGGATTCTGCGGATTGGACTGTATTATCCTCTGGCCCAGGGGCTTTGAAGGATTCCACCTCAGTCTTGAGAAGTGCAAAGTTGGCTTTTGAGAAATTCTTTACAGTGATTTCCTTGGCTGGGGGTGGGGATGGGATATGGATGTCCATGGAAATTTGTTTATGGTCTGATCTTACCAATGAGGGGTTTACCTCTGGTGTGGAACATAGAGTCCCCATGTTGGTGATGACCAGGTCCAATATGTTGTTCCCTCTTGTGGGAGCGGTGACCAGTTGCTCCATTGCGTTAGAGTTTATAAATTCAAGGAACCGTTGGGCGAGGGTGTTTGGGATTGAGTAGTTTTCCCAGTCAGTATTGGGTAGTTGAAGTCACCCAATAACATAGTGTTTGGAGAGACCTTCATATTCTCAGGAATGCCAAGTGGGGTTCCTGTAATAGGGAGGGTGTTCTGTAGCAGGCTATAAACTGAAAGGCAATTTTGCCTGCTGGTAGTTGCACATGGATGGTTTCTGATGCTTTGTGCAGTGCCATTAACCTGGAGGTATAGGTATCTTTGATGAATATAGATACTCCCCCTCCTTTTGTGCTTCGGTCCGAGTTTTGGGGCCGAAACGCATGGTATGAGTTATAACCTGGTAGTGCTGGGGTGTTCTCAGGAGCCTTGAACCAGGTTTCTGTTACTGTACAGACATCAATTTTCTCCATACTGAAGAGAGCCTTGAGTGCATGCATCTTGAGGTTTAGACTTCTGGCATTGAGTAGCATTACCTTTAGTTTTTTTATCTTTGGGTTGTCTATGGAGGTGGGTTTGTCCTTTGAGCCTTGCCTAAAAAAGGCACTATGGGGGTGGAAAGAGCCTTGGCCAGTATACGAAAGCATAAGGGTGACAGGTACAAGCCGTCCCTAGCGAAGCAACGTGGCTTGTCGAGCATGTCATCCCAGGCTGACAGACACTGGATCCCCTTTGAATGACACCAATATTTTAGCCAATTGTTGAAACTGATCATTTTGTCTTTATACTGTGGCATCATTCTTGGTGAGGGCAAGATGCTACTCAAGGTCAGGGTCATACCAGCCTGGGCTAGATGGTCAGAGAGCTCCTCTATGTCTCTTTTCATGTAGTCTAGGGAGGTACGTCTCAGGTCATTCACACCAGCATGGACAATGATGGAGTCATACTTGTACTTGCTTTGGAGTGACCTGAGTGCTTGCGTTATGTGGCGGATCCTGGCACCCGACAGGCAGCTTACAGTGACCTTCTCCTTGTTCAGTCTGGTGAGCAGGACGTCAGTGTGCCGGACAATAGAGTCCCCTATAACAAGTGTATTTGGTGTGTTGTTTGGCCTTAAGGGCTGTGACTGTGAGGCACACTGATTTTGTGAGATATGTGATCCATGGGTATTGTTGAGGGGTGGTTGTTGCTTGGATATCTGCTTAGGAGGTCTTTGCTGTTTAGGCAGATTTTTATTTAGAGCCTCCGAGTATGTTTTTGTGCATTTATGTGTTGGGTATGCAGATGCAGTAGGTCTGTGTGAGACTGGATTTGTGGTGTGGGTGGTTACCTTTTCCTCCTGACTGACTGTACCAGTTTTGGGTTGAGAGAGCTCTGCCTCCAGTTTGGCTGTGTAACTGCATCTCTCACATGTATTAGAGTTTGTTGGAAGGAGGAGAGGGTTGTCTCTGTACATAAGGCAATTGTAACATTGCCTCAAAATTCCCAGATTCACCAGCTGGACTGGAGAGTAACCTTGAAACTGACCCTTGGACATACCAGATTAGTATAGCGAACTGGTTTTTTACTGATCAGATTAAAGAAGGGAACTGATTTTTCACTTGATCAGGAAGGACCAATCGGGAGCCTAATACTTATGAGAAGTCAAGGAGGGTGTAGTGCTTTAGTTAGTTAGTGTTTCCTTATAAGAGCTGAGCAAGTGCAGGGCTTTAGAAAGAGAATAGAGTGATTACTTTGAGAGTTTGAACAATTCTAAGGGAAAAAGTGAAGAGCAGACTTTGTGGAGCCTGGAATAGTTTAAACTTGTTTAGGCGGCGCTGTCCGACGCTGCTCAGTGCGCAAAACCATGCAAAAAGAGAGTTGTAGGGTTTTAAGAGAGAGAGAGATCAAGGAGTTTAGAATTGACCCAAAATGGCCAATAAAACTACAGCTTCTAGGTAGTAACCACTCCTCCAGGGACAGGCAGGCTGTTCAGTGTTAACCACTCCCACTGGTGAACACAGAGACTTCCCTTTAGCCCAAGCAAGCACTGGCCTTCTAGAAGCTTCCAAACAGTTCAGAACAGCAAATCTGTAACTGAACTTTCTTAACTTTCAGAAAGTGGGAAAAAAGCAATTTTTTTTTTCTTTTTGTTGTAGTTTAAAGGTAGAAGAGATACACAAGCAGCAAAATAATCACAACAGTGCAATAAATGACCCCACACTTGAGTGCTAGGCCAAAATCAGGTAAAATGCAGTATTTAGAGAAAAAAACGATTTTAAATTAAGTGCAACACAGGAAATGCAGTAAACAGGCTCTAGATGTGTTCCAAGTACTCTTACTGTTACAGATATAAACTTTAGCAAGCCGGAAAATGCCAAAAAGTAGGCGGCAAAGTAATAAAACTTAACAAAAAATCAGAAGAAAATACTTAAAATCACAAAAGTGGCTCATTTTCTTCTCTCAGCATTTTATCCCCTTGGTAGGTGCTTCAGCAACATCTAGCAAGCCTGAAAAGACGCCAAAAAATTGAGGCAGCCGGGTTTTAAGAGAGAGAGATCAAGGAGTTTAGAACTGACCCAAAATGGCCAATAAAACTACAGCTTCTAGGTAGTAACCACTCCTCCAGGGACAGGCAGGCTGTTCAGTGTTAACCACTCCCACTGGGGAGCACAGAGACTTCCCTTTAGCCCAAGCAAGCACTGGCCATCTAGAAACTTCCAAAAAGTTCAGAACAGCAAATCTGTAACTGAACTTTCTTAACTTTCAGAAAGTGGGAAAAAAGCAAGATTTTTTTTTTTTTTCTTTTTGTTGTAGTTTAAAGGTAGCAGAGATACACAAGCAGCAAAATAATCACAACATTCAGTTCATCAGTCACCAATTCAAGAGCAGAAAAAGTTGCGTTGCTCATTACTTCGAGAAGTTTTGACAGTTTTCTCAGCTCCTAGATCGATTTCACTGCTCCATATGCTGGTAATATGCCTGCCCATGATATAAGTCCATGTGTGTCAGTCCTTTGCCTAGAGAGTGATGGTCTTTCCAGCGCGCATCGATTTGTCCCACTGGATTTACAGGTTTCTTGACGACTTCTCGGACATTTCAAATTTTCCCATGAGGCAAAACTGCAGTGTGTCGTATGGCCGGAACCAGGTAACCCAAAAAACAACTGCCGGACCAATTCCCAGGTAACCATTTGTATGCCTTTTGCCACACACAAAATAACAATTCTCTACTTTAGTAGTAACCTTGCTATGAATGTACACTCGCCCTGCATGAAACATTTTTCTGTCAATTATAGACAGCTGTTTATAAAGAACAGAATTATGTTTTACTTCATCAAGTGTTTTGTGCATCAATCCAAGAAATGAATCATAGTTTGTATTACAATAAAGATCTACTTTGTTACCTTTAGTGTAACATCTATAAGGAACAGTCACATTGCAATTGCTCCAACCCACCTGAACAGTATCATTTTTATAAAAACACACAGTTCCCTTTTGTGGAACAGACAAATGCAATGCTATTTTATCTTGTGCTGTAATGGTTGAGGTATCATAAATCAAGTTCTCCCAGGTCTCATTGACCCCCTAGGGGGACTGTAGTCATTAATAACCCCCCCATATGCTGTCGGCAAAGCTGTGCAAATCCAGCAATTCAAAACATTGAAAGTCTCAGCATACACATATTTAATTGCCTGGTAAGTGTTAAAGTTTGGATACCAGTTTATGAGTAACGCTTCATGTTTATTCAGTTCAGTCTGTGTGGCTGGGAAAAGAAAAGGCCACAACAAAAAGATTATTGTCACAAATACAGTTAACAGGGTGATTATGCTATACTTCCGAAGAAAGGGTTGTTCTGCATTCCTGTTTCTTCTGGACTCTATCATTTTTGCTCTTGGCATGTGACAAGATTTTTGTCTAGTTCAAAGTCTTTAACTAATTTACAGTGTGTCAGGTGGATCCAAGAGGCATGCTCTGCGATCTTGACTGCAGTGGGTGTTGACAAAAGAACTTGATATGGACCTTCCCACTTTGGAGATGCCCAATTCTTCTTTTTGACCACCTTCAGCCAGATCCAAGTTCCAGGGGGCACTGCCACTTCTGACGGTCTGGTTCGTTCTTTATCTGAAACAGAATTTAACTGCAGCAAATGTTTAGAATTTAATAACGTACGCATATACTCTGCTAATGTACCATCAGCTTCCTGGTCTGCGGGCATGAGAGATTTCCACTGAGGTATATAGTAAGCCCTTCCAAAGAGCTTTTCAAAAGAAGCCAATCCTTTTGCATTCGGAATAGTTCTTATGCTCAACAGTGCCAGGGGCAGACAGTACATCCAATTTCTCTGTGTTTCTGGTATTAGCTTTCTTAGCTTACTCTTTAAAATCCCATTATGCCTCTCTACTAGCCCTGATGATTGAGGGTGATACGCACAATGATTTTGTAAAGAAATTCCGAAATATTTACTTAGCTGTTGTATGGTCTGATTCATGAAGTGCGTGCCATTGTCACTGTAGATCCTTTCTGGAATGCCGAATCTAGGGATGATTTATTTGACAAGGACTTTGGCTACCGTTGTAGCATCTGGATTTTTAGTCGGAAAGGCTTCCACCCATCTGGAAAACATATCTACAATGACAAGACAATACTTATTTTCACATTTATTTAACTCTATGAAATCCATACAGATAGTGTGAAATGGATACAGTGGTGTAGGGAAACTCCCTTGCTATAATTTGTGAATCCATACGTCATGAACACTTGGTTCACCAGCTTTACTATCCCCCCTGTTGAGACATGGCTCTGCCCATGGCTCAACAAAGCTGCATATCTAAACAAATTAGATGGCAATATCGGTTTCCTTTCTTTAGAGATGTACAGCCCCTTTTCGAGAATTGCTCCTTGTTTTCCCATCTTTGTTTTTCAGTTTGCGTAGTAAGTGTTTGCATTGTCTTTAACATTTCTAAGTCTAAAATCTCAGAGGTTTGTAATTCCTCATTCAAAAGAAATACTTCTGAAGCTGCCTGCTTTGCAACTGTATCAGCTCTCACATTACCTTTTGAAATCCTATCCTGTTGTTTGGTATGAGCTGTGCATTTACAAATAGCTACTTTCTGAGGTAACTGAATAGATTCTAAAAGATCTAAAATAAATTGTACATGATTAATCGGTTTGCCAGTAGATGTTATCATTCCTTGATTTTTCCACTGTTGCGCAAAAACATGTACAGTAGAAAAAACATACTGACTGTCAGTAAAAATGTTCACACATTTACCCTTTGCTAAGGTACATGCCCGTGTCAAGGCAATCAGTTCTGCTGCCTGTGCAGATAAACTATGTGGCAAAGATTTTGCTTTTATAATGTCTGTGTCAGAAACTACTGCATACCCTACTAGGTTCTGTCCTGCAGGACCCCTTTTGCATGAGCCGTCCACGTAGTATGTCACCTCAGCATCATCCAAGGGAACATCCATAAGGTCTTTTCTAGGCAGTGTCTTTTGCTCAATCACCTGCAGGCAGCTGTGTGGTGTGCCATCAGCAGGGGTTGGGAGCAAGGTAGAAGGGTTCAAAGTTATACATCGTTCAATTGTCATATGAGGTTGGCTCAACAATATAGTCATACAGGAAAGATGCCTAGCATGGGAAAGATATGCTACCTTTTCTTGTAGTAAAATAATCGCGACTGCATGAGGCACTCTCAATGTGAGAGGGTGGAACAACACTAGTGAGGCTGAAGCCTGTACCGCCATTGCAGCTGCAACTACTGCTTGTACGCAGTGAGGTAAAGACCGCGCCACTGGGTCCAGTTGTGATGAATAATAAGCAGTAGGGCATTGCTTGTCCCCATGCTGCTGTGTTAACATTGATGTCATATAACCTTGCTTACAATCTACAGTTTGGAAAAAACATTTATGATAGTTTGGTAATCCCAAAACTAGTGAGGACGCTATTAACTGTTTCAGTTTGCAGAAGGCAGATTCTGATTCTGGTGTCCATTGTAGCAAATCCTGTGCTGCCACAGGCTTTTTATAAATCAGGTTAGTCAGTGGTGCAGATTCCAAGGCATAGTTTGGAATCCAACTCCGACAAAAATTAGTCGTACTCAGGAAGGGCATCATTTCCTTCTTGGTGGTGGGTTTTGGTGCTTGTAAAATCGCTATTTTTCTGTCCTCATTTAATGTTCTACCCTCCTTGGATATTACATATCCTAGGTATTTAGCTTGTTTTTTTCAAAGCTGCAGTTTATTTTTGTTTACTTTATGTCCTTCAGCGACTAAAAGTTGTAATAGCGCTATGGTATCTTCTTTACAATCTTGCTGGGTGGGGGACACCAGCAGGATATCATTAACATAAAGCAAAATCTGACTACCTCTCGGTAGGGTAAACCCCGCCAAGTTGCTTGCCATTTCTTGTGAGAATATTGTTAGACTTTCACAATACCCTTGTGGTGGTAGTCACGTATATGTATACCTTTTCCCCTGAAATGTGAATGCAAACCAATGCTGGTTGTCAGGGTGTATCGGTATCGAAAAGAATGCATGACTTTGGCGTAATAGTAACTGGTCCCGCTGTACAAATAAGTCCTACATCTGATTTTCTTGTTGACCAGAGAGTTTCTGGTATATTCTATAAGGCATTCTCTTCCTCCTTTAATAGGAGTGCTAATCAGCTGTCCTTGCTAGACTGCAAGTGTACAGCTGGGTGGGTCTAGGTTATCCAATTCAGCTTCTGCACTTGTATTCCTTGTTCTGACAGTTCTAACTCTGTCTGTTTTTCCCATCTCGTGACTTTTTCTCCCAAGTCTACCCATTTTGCATTCCTGTCCTTAGTTAAGCTAATGTGGTAATCGATTAGATCTATAGAGTGCAAAGAACTCCTGGGGCAATGAACATCTGGCTGCACTGTTCCCTTCTGTGTCCCAGTACAGATTATGTAATACCAATCTGCACGATTTCTAAACAATTCTTGCTCATATTCCTTATCAGGTCCTGGTGTATTACAATAATACAGAGTACAGTGCAACAAATGCTGTTTATCAATGTCAAGGGAGGGGAACTTGCTGATGGCTACGTTCATCAACTCTTTGGTCACTGCCCCTGGACCAGTCATAACCAAGTCCTGGCTGTACCAATAAAACATTCCACTCTCCGATTGCACTGCAAAGGTATCAATTTGTTGCTGTGCTTCCATACCCTGCATAGTCGGAACTACTGCTATACCAAATAGCTGCATAAAGTCTCTGCCCAAGAGGTTTACTGAGTATTTTGCAGATACAACAATTTTGCTTTTCTGGGTCAGTCCTGAAACAGGATCAGTTATCACAATATTGTGGGAGAGGGGCTCCCGATACAGCTGTCCATTAGCTGCTTTCACTAATATGTAATCAGGTGACTCTGAGTTCTCTGGCAGCTTGGAGGGATGTATCCGGGTCCATGAGGCCCCTGAGTCACACATAAATGTGACTTCCCTCCCTTCTACCAGGAGTGTGACTTCTGGTTTTGTGTCTGCTAAATAGAGCTCTAAGCTCAATAAAGCCAAATCCAATCTTTCATTTTGTTCACTATCCATGACTTCTTGCACTTCCTCTATTTCTTCTGTCACATTCTCTACTACCACTATCACATTCTCATTTGTCCCTTCTCTGCTATCCCCTTCTAGTGATTCCTGACTATCATATAGTCAGTCCTCACCCTCCTTATCCTCCGTGGTTGCCTTCTTATTTTTCTTGCAATCTCTTGCCAAGTATCCTTTCTTACCACATTTAAAACATTCACCCCTTTTCTTTCACCCTTCAAAGTCCTCTGATCGTTGATCAGATTGTTTGTTTCCCTGGGCATTTCTCTTGCCCTTTTTCCTGGACTGTACTACATATACTTCTGCTCCATCTTCTACAGAAAATACTTGGGCTTTCTTTTTCTTTTTGCTATTAAAATGCCTTTCGGCATGTCTAGCATATTCAAGCAATGACTGTAATCTGCTTGTACGATGATCTACCATGTGTTTTGTAATGAAACTGCTTATAGGTGCAATACTGCCTTTCAAAAATGCATTCTTTAACTGCTGCTCATATGGGGAATCATGTGTCTGATCTTCAGGAACCTGCATTCCACAATGGTTATTAAAACATTCTAATAGTCTGACGTAATATCAATCAACAGCTTCACCTTCCTGTTGAATGCATTGATTAATGCAAGTCCAGTCTGCCCTAGGCTTCCATTTCTCAGTGATTCGGTCTGTAAGACCTTTCACTCTGTTGTCTAACTCTGCGCTGCTATGTGGGAGGGGCCTGAGCGCAATATCATGGGGATTCCAGTCGCCACTAATCATGTGCCAGTCTGGTCCCACAATTTGTCTGACTACTTTTTCTACCTCTTCTTCGTTTAAATTATTACTCAGCCTCATTCCTTGCAAATCTTCTAAGAACTTTCTAAAATTAACTTTTGGATGGGGAATTCCCTCAGTGGCTTTCCGGATGTCTTCCGGAGTCCAGGGTCTATACACTAGAATAGTTGGGTCCTGACCTTCTTGCCCTGCCTGAGGATTAGGCACTTCTATAAGTGGGCATATTTCTTCTTCACTCATATATCGTGAATTTCTACCCATTTGATATAACTCGATGTCCCCTTTTGAGTTTCCTGCCCGTGTTTGAGACCTGGTCTCGACGGGATCTCTAATAAACGGTTTTGCTTTTGTAGTGTCTCTACTCATAGTGACAGCAGGATATTGCAGGGGTGGACTAACTTGTTCACTTGCCTCATATTCCAGTAAGGGAGGTGGAGGGGCTGATGCAATTACTAAATTATTGTCCTCCTTATCTAAAAACATTGCTTTTGCATTATTCTTTTGTTCCCTTCGGTTTACTTCCTCAATCCACCTGTGTGCCTGAGGAATTCCTAATTGACGTTGCTTTTTTTACCCAACCTTTAGAATTGGTTTTAAGCTGTTTGACAAGTTTGACAAGTGAGGATTTTTCTAGCATACCATCAAATTCATACTTATTAACCCATTTTGAGTAATATTTAATATCATCAGCACGCTGTGACTACATGTATTTCGCGTCTTCGGTTAACGGCGAATTTGGGACCTTTTTGTACAATTATTACCCATTTTGTTCTACCCTTTGAATCATTACATAACACCTTATTTTTACATGGTACCACAGATATTTTTATAGTCTCTTCAGAATGACTGCCTACCTGCTCTGTTTCCCTGATCTATGACAAGACAGTAATCTTTCTGTCCCCGACTTATAAACAAAGTCTCTAACAGAATAAATACAAATCTAGTCCCTGATCTAAAACAGAAAAGAAGGTAGATTCACCTTACCTGACCCTTCGTGATTGATCATCTGGTTCGAGTAAACCCGACCTTCAGTCGCAGATCAGAAAGTGGCTGGCCTCTTTTGTACGACAATTCAGTCGGAGGACTTTTCAAATAAGAAGAACCGATGTGGTTTCTTCCCCGTATGGTTTCAAGCCACCTGGCCTGTCTGATCCGAGGCGAAGTGAAGATTTTCGGTCCGAAGGACCAATCTGTCAAAGGAAAAAACTTCAAGGACCAATACACGTAAGGTTCAGTTAAGGCACTTTAATTTACTTGCAGCAAGGAGACAAATGCATGCAAATACAAGGATTTGTCTAACTACTAACAGGAAGTATGTTCATTCTTATACTGTTTTACAAGACATGGCCTTCTAAGCTGACGTAATCAAACACAACTTTAAGCATTGTACTACAGCCGGTGTTACTTCAGATTTTCTGCTGACATGACTAGATTTGTGAGAAACCTTTCAGAAAAACAGCCTGGTCTTGGTGACCAGTGCTTCATTTACAAGCGTCTATTGTACACTGTTACTTTTCAAGGTACTTTTCTAATACAGATACAAGCAAATGCTGGTTGCAGTTCATATTTTCAAGCAGGCTTTGTCCTAATTATCTGTTATTTCTACAGCTGTGTATGTTCTCATAGCACAGTGGAACTTCTTGTCTGAGTTTCATATAAGCAGTATTGTTCTATTCATTATTTTCCTAACGCAAGCAGAAATCATCTGCTTCTCAGTAAATTTCCAAGGCACAAGCAAGATTTAGCTGACAGTACAAGGTCAAAAAGCAACTGCAGTTTGTACAGATTTATGCAGCATGAAATAGAATAAATGTGTTAACTCTTTTCAAGTTCTAAATGCACTAAGCATATTGCTAATACACACATTAATACATATTTCTCTAACAGTATCATACTAAAAACATATAACTGTCATATGTCACAGCATGTTAGATAAGTTAAAGTCTATTAAAGAAGTATTGAAAATGCAAGTTAAGTGTTTCAAAAGAAATTAAGCACACTGCATGCTGTAAAACTCACCTCTTTGGTGAATCCAAGTTCTTCAAGGGTCAGCCAGTGCAACAAAAAAAAGAGAGATGCTAAACAACTAAAAGGATTAGAAAGAGAAAACCTTATTGTCAATGAAACAGTGAATGGTCTGCAGCTGTTATTCTACTGGTAAAGAGGTGCAGTTGTGTTTGAACGTGTGATGATTACAAGGTAAACCAAACTGTTACTACATACACTTTCATCATCAAGTGTGGGATATTTAATGGTATGCTGAATGGTAATATTCTCTTCTCAAAAAATTATTCAGCATCTACTTAACAACAAGTATTGCCTGATGGTTCAAAAAAATGTGCAGGCAATAATGCTTATCAGGGTGGGCATTACAGGAAAATAGTGGGCCACCAAAAGATTTTGTGAGGCCCAATGCACAGGTAGATGGCCTTTTCAGCCCTCAAAGGATTATTTCCCTGTAATATCCAGTGGTGCAGCGGTAGCATTGTTGCCTCACAGCAAGATGTTCTCCCGTTCGATTCTTGGCTGGAGTGTGGGGAGTGCCTTCTGTGTGGAGTCTGCATGTCCTCACCGCAGTTGGGTGGGCATTCAAAAGACATGCGTAAATGGGCATGCCTTTGTTGAAGGTTGAACGTCGAGCTGGCACCTTGGCGTTTGTGAAAGTCTACTGCCAATCATTAGCAGACCGGAGTTCCGCTGTGGTGACCACTAACCGGGAAAAGCCGAAAGACAAACAACAACAACAATATCCAGTCTAAAGGCTATTAAAGGAGGTTAATGCACTTAGATAATAGCCTTCTTTGTATTCATTTTATTTTTAGTATACATGGTTATGCATTTTTTAATGAAAAAAATAGTTCCTCCACCTAATGTTTCAAAGTTGCTGTAGGATGGTAGTTGTTGTGAGAAGAAGTATTTTACATCTAATATATAAGTTATTTAAGTATTTAATGCCCACACACACTATACACGCACACACATGTGTACATACATATATATATATATATATATATATATATATATATATATATATATATATATATATATATAAATTATATATATACACACACACATATATATATATATATATATATATATATATGTTTACTACTGAAATTTGGTAGCGCCTGTGATCGAACGGCATGTGTTCCAAATGCATTGTTCAAAAGGGTACAATGCCAAACCAGACTACAACAAATACACAATACTAAATATGCAGAGTAATTCAATAGTTGAGTTCTCCCCAGCAAAATAGTAAAAAACATGTGCCATTGACTTGTCAGTCTAACACTAGGTTACACTGCATAGCTTGGGTGACTCACATCACCTACTGCTACATTGAATAGATCAAACTAGGGGTGTCAGTGTACTCTGTTTCGACATATATGCCTGATTGACTTTATGGATTTCCACATTTTGGGTTGACATTTTAATCGATCAAGGATTGCATTTTCAAAATTTCAGTAGTGTGTGTATGTATATATATATATATATATATATATATATATATATATATATATATATATATATATATACATACACACACACACACACACATATATATATATATATATATGTATATATATATATATATATATATATATATATATATATATATATATATATATATATACATACACACATACATACACGTAGTGGAGTATTCCCTTTCCCCGGGGATTCTAAGATCTCAGAGTTAGTATATATAATTTGCAGAGGGGTTGGAGGGGACAGCTCCCTCACATAGAAGGAGCAAAGGGGTTTGCCTCCTGCAAAAACAATGCAATCTGGGGATATTTTATTTTGTGTAAATGACGCATCAAGTATCTTTCTCTGCCCATGCATGGTAACATGTTAACATTCGGTTTGTTGTCCTTTCTCACTTGATGTTTCTGAGGTGGATGTATGGGCTACTCAACTAAAGTGAGTAGACCTATACATATATATATATATATATATATATATATATATATATATATATATATATATATATTGTCGAAGGAAAAAACTTCAAAGACCAATACACGTAAGGTTCAGGTTAGGGCACTGTAATTCTTGCAGCAAGGAGACAAAAAAAAACCATGCATGCAAAAATACAGAGTTTGTCTAACTAAAATCAGGAAATGAAGCCATTCTTATACTATTCTTACAAGACATTGCCTACTGAATCTGAGGTAATTAATCCCAAGTTTACAGTATTCTTTTTCACAGCAGATGTTGCTCATGATTTTCTGCTGATATGACATAACATTTCTAGATTCATGAGAAAACTTTGGAAAAATAACATGGCCTTGGAGATCAGCAGCTAGTTGCAATTAATTCTACAGTGTTGTGTTACATTTCAAGGTACTCTACTCATTTGAGCACAAAGCAATCACAGATTATAGTTCATATTCTTCAAGCGGTCTTTGTTCCACTTTATGTATACTTCCTGCAGCTGGTTATGTTCTCATAACACAGACAGGGCTAATTGTCTAAGTTTAATAACATTATAGAAAGCAGTATTATTCTATTCATTATTTTCCTAATCAAGCAGAAAACCATCTGCTTCTCAGTACATTTCCTAAGACATAAACAAGATTTTAGCTGTGCTGACAAAATACAAGGTCAGAAAGCATTTGCCATTAATATGGATTTGTTCAACATAAAGCAGAATAAATGTATTAACCCTTTTGGGCTTCTAAAAAGGCACTAATGCACACATATTAATACATATTTTTCTAACATATATATATATATATATATATATATATATATATATATATATATATATATATGGATTCACTACTGAATCCTGAAATTACACAATCCCGAAGCCCAAAATACCGAGACTATAAGCCTGAAACCCCACATTACCAAAATGCTAAAACCGCGAAATTCAAAATCGCGAAAATACTACATACATACAGCACACACACAAACATACACACAGCCTCCCCCCATAACCAAACAAACCACCCTGCTTCGCCCCCCTGCACCTCACACTCCACTACTTTAATATTCTAACTCCGAGATCGCACAAACATACACACAAGGCAAACTCACACCTACACATTACAGCCCCACACACACACACCACAGTCACAACACACATTTACACACATTAAAGCCCCTCACAAACACACTTATACACACATACTTACCTGAACCGCAACACCAGAAGTGCTAACTCAAAATCCCTTAACATCGGGATTTTGAATTTCGCGCTTCTGGTCTTTCGGTAATGTGGGGTTTCGGCTACATGATCTCGAGCTTTTGAAATTCGAGATTTCAAAAGTTTGAGATTTAGTAGTGTTCCCATATATATATATATATATATATATATATATATATATATATATATATATATATATATATATGGGTCTACTTTACATGGTCAACTCTTCAGAAAGTTGACTTTCATATGGCCAGGACCATATGATCGACTTTTGAAAAGCCGACCATGTAAAATAAACACATAACACACACCAAACACTTACCTTTCAACTGTTAGCAGGGGGGCAAGCCCCCCCTACACCTCCCCGTAACTTAAATATACCAACTCCGAGATCGCACTACAGTGTGGAAGTGGAAATTTTCCCATTCTGCACTGTACGGAGATAATGGTTCCCCATGGTCGGCTATTCGAAAGTCGATCATATGGTCTCGCAATATGAAAGCCGACTTTCTGAAAACTTGACCATGTGAAGGGGACCTATAAATATATATATATATATATATATATATATATATATATATATATATATATATATATATTTATATATATATGTTTAAAAGCACAGATATAGATATGCATATATGGGTCTTGAATATACACACACACACATATATATATATATATATATATATATATATATGTGTGTGTGTGTGTGTGTGTGTGTGTGTGTGTGTGTATGGGTCTACTTTGACCCATCAAAATTACATTTGTTCAAATTTTACTTACCCGACTCCACTTCTCCAAAACATCATTAATTTGAAAACACAGACTGCCGAAATCCTGTCCTTCTGAAAGGAACCACTTGGCCACCATGGTAAACTTTGCCCTTTCTTCAGTTTAGTGTGATCTTGGAGCTGGTATATTTAAGTATGGGGGTGTGGGGGGGTGAAGCACACACATGGGGGGCATGGGGATGAAGCCCCACACTTTGGTAGGTTAAGTTTTGCTCCGTTTATGTTTTTGCCATGGTGGCCAAGTGGTTATTTTCACAGGGAAAGGATTTTGGCAGTCCATGCTTTCAGATTAATGAAGTTTCAGAGAAGTGGAGTTGGGTAAGTGAAATTCAAACAAATGTTATTTCGATGGGTCAAAGTAGACCTATATATATATATATATATATATATATATATATATATATATATATATATATACACACACACACACACACACACACACACACACACACACACACACACATACATTCAAACAGGCAAAAGCAGAGATAGACAGACAGAAGGGAACATGCAATGGATTGTCCATACTAATTATCCCTCACTTCCAAAAGGGACATTGATGTCAAGCAGCCTGCCCCCTCTCCTCAAGCATGGGAAGGCAGGGAGAGGGATAGGAATGAAAGGCTGTGGCCCAATTACCTTTCCCAAAGGGTGGGAGGGTAACACCAGCTTGGTGAGCTCATGGGGAAGTGCAATTTGGAAAAATTTGTTTAACATTGAGAAATATATTTTGTTTGGTTATTTTGTGTGTACTGCTCTACTGTCTAATGAAGTAATCCTTAAGGTCATACTTAAATGCTCAGCTGCTAAATAAGTACCTTGGAGCAGAAGGAGGAGAAGTATTCCAAATATTTATTACACTGAACAAGTCACTAGTGTTACAGTGTCTGTTCAATGATTTCTGGATGCAAGTTAGGCAGGCGGTTCAGGATTGAAGTTTGCAGCAGACTTTGTACCAAGAACACTTGGATAGGATTGGATAGCTTAAGGAATACAGAAGTTTAGGCACAGACATTAGTGGTGGCTAAATTCCAACCATTTTAATCAACTGCCAATCATTAGCGGACCGGAGTTCGGCTGTGGCGACCCCTAACCGGGAAAAGCCGAAAGATACAGCAACAGCAACAAAGGAAAATTATTGTGTATTCTTTGAAGATGGCCCACTGAAAATCCTGCTATTCTGCTATAAGTTTGCTGTAATTTATGCAACTGAGCTGTTAGAGTATATTGTCATGTGGTGTGGTGTTGAATTAATACCACACTAGTGTTTCTGTTAATAGACCTTGTATGCATCTTCAACACTCTAAAATTCCTTTATTTTATGATTGTCTTGATGGTGCTAGTGAACTGCTAACAGTGATGAGGGAGTTATAGTTGTAAAACAAAACAAATTGCTGTAGATTTTATGAGTTGACACTGTGGGCAACATATATGTTCTAACTATGTTACCACTAATGGAGCACTTGAAAAACAAGTCACACAGATATAAGAACATGTTTCCATAGCAAGAGTGCAGTGGATAAGACAGATGAAGCTCATCTGAATCAGGGACAGGTCTACTTTCATTTTCTCTATGCTCACCTCTAACTTGCTGCTGTCCTAACATGCCAAGTAAATGAAAGTGGGAGGATGAAGTGAATAATTTACACTTATATTTAAACAAATAAAACTGAACCTAGCACTTTGTTAGAATATTTTCTTTCCAAAGGAAATAACGTTTAAGTACAAAAATGGAAGGCTGATGCATACCTCAGAACATTATAGAACTAATTTAATATTTACCAACATAATGAAAAGATGTATTTCTCATGTACCTTAACAAAATCAAAATCTTTTAGTTCCTATAATATACACTTTTTTCCTCTGCACTTAGTGTTGTAACAGGCATTCCTTTAATGATGTATGGAGTCCCCCCTTTAGCAGTGAACTGACATTTGGGGTAATAATGGTTTAAGCAGCTGCCTAAAGGTAATTAGAAATGGAGTTAGTCAGGCCTGTAGTAGGCTTGTGGCAATTTGCTTCCTATTGTGGAAAACTTAAATAATACCTCTCCCCTGCTGATTCCTCTCTGCTTGGTGCACATTGTGGATGGTTGTCACTTACATCTCCTCTCTCTCTGACAAAATGTACAAGTGTTTAATAATAACATTAAAATAGACCAATAACTGTAATAAGTGCCTGTTCTGCTTCTGAATTTACTTTAACCTACCTCCACGGATGTTCTGGCTCCCCTGTGACCCTTAAGTAGATATTGAGGGAATCAGAAAATGAATGACCCCTCCCAATCACGTAATCCTTAATATTGGACTCTAGCCACCTAACAAAAATATTAATAAATAAGAGTAGCTGACTGAAGGACCTGATGTGCTTATTAGAGGCTTTGCAGTCTCTCTATTGTACCATGAAGAGAAGAGTGAGGTTTCAATGGATCGTATAAATGGTAGTTCTAGCTTTCATAAACAGTTAGTGCCCTTACTATCAGAGTCTGAAAATGAAATTATGTATGTATAACAGACTGCTTCTTCAAAGAAAGCTTTTCAGGAAATGCTGTGCATTTATCCTGCAAAGATGCCTTGCTCTTACTCACTGTATACTACGCTTTCAGTACAGAGTTAACAGTTAATATTATCTTAATCCAATTGTATGTCATCCAGTCAACATTAATTTAGCTGGCTAGATAAAATTATGAAATTTTCGCTGAGGCTTTGATTCACCTGGGGGACATTTACCTTCTGTCAGCAGGTTGCAGTGACCTTGGTGTTTATTATAATAGCAATGGCAATATGAGAGATACAGGCATCGAGATGGAGGTAATGGGGGTTGGACCATGTTATAAACTGAAAGAAACTAAGAACATTAAAACAAAATACTGAGCAGAGCATATCATAAAACAGAAATGTTGATGGTCTGCCTGGCAATGTAAATGCAACTTAACACCTTTATTGTGATTACACTGGAGTCTTTTACCCCATCCTGACAGACGAGAAATCTTGGCAGTCTACAAGGAAATATAAATGTAATTTAAAATATTTACACAGAGGGCTTCTCTCCACCCCTGTATGTGCAGCTGTGTCTACTAGCTAACTATATATACTAACTATGTGATAACACTAAGGAAGAGTTTAACTTAATGCAAAATGTATTTATTTATTTATTTATTTGCAGTTTGTTTGCCAGGATGGTCCATTGGGCCACGAGGAGCCCATTTTCAATGGAGTCCTGGGGAGAATGCTCCAAAACAGTGCAGTATTATAAAATTACATCATAACATACAAAAATTATAAAATTACAAAAATTAAGAAAACATAAAATTATTACATGAGAGGTAGAAAAATGCATAGTAACAACAGTTGCAGAAAACAGGCAATTGAGGGAGCTGATACTTGAAAAATTCCTCACTAACAAATTAAGGATCTTGTAGAACAGATGTATTTCTTACAGGAATTATACGGCTAGTAGAGACTATTAGCAGATGTAATTAGCTGTAGTGAGCAGTAAAGTTAAGGAATTTATCTAGGATGAGAGCAAGAGCATTCTCATTGTGAGGTTAGGCATGTGTGAAGTATGGTTTTGAAAACTGTTAGTGGTACGGATAAGTGGTGGGAGAGAATTCCAGTGGCGTGCAAGGCAGAAGGATAAAAGATGTTTGCCTAGAGGCCGTGCAGGTTTATGTAGCTCTATTAGATTTTGGAAGCTGGATCAAAAAAGTCTGTTAGGTAAATGCATTTGGAAGGCAGAGGCAAGGGAGGGACAGACAGTGGGGCTGAAAATGAATTTATGTGCTTGGATAAGTTGAATATAGGTAAGATAATTGGGCAATCAAGCCAGTTCAGTTGGTGAAGAGAAATGCAGTGATGGGTATTTGATCTGTGGCCAGTTGCAAATTTAGAGATTTTATGGTAGCAGGATGAGAGTTTTGACTTGAGGGAGGATTGCAGATTAGTAAATATACAGGCTCCATACATAAGGAAGAGATAATGTATGTGTATAATGTACAGAACCCTAGGTGTTAGACTGCCTTGCTACTGCCCTAGCGACTGTATATGATTTTTAATTTTTGTACAATAATAAATAACAAACAAGCTGTGAAAACGAAATATAGATGACACACCAAATCTTACTAAATGTTCGCCTTCACACTTTATTAAAAACTTAGCAGTTTCATCCCGTAATAAACTCACAGGAACTTTCTGAAATTTAAAACACACCACCTACATTGGCTATTAGTATTGACATATGAATCACATGATGTACATAGATCATATGATGCAGTCAAACCATTTAAATCATTTAAACAGACATATCTTAAAAATGGCTTTGCCTCACACAAAATGCAAAGTACAAAATTCTAAATGCAAAACCTACCATAAACAAATATTAATATATCAAATATCACACATTTATGCTCTTTTTGCAAGTGCATATTAAAAACATGTTTAAGCGTCTGAAACAGTCAATAACGTATGCACGAAAAATAGAGAAATTAAAAAATAGTAGCCCTGAATTTCACTACACTACTCATAGATATGTTATCATTTATACCCTGTTTCACATCAGCATTCAGTCTCAGCAAGAGAGGAATGCTGGGAAAGGGACATTGGTATTTCTGGGTCAGGTAAGTTGGATAGGTGAGGAAACAAATACAAACAGGACAAACAAGGCAAGACACCAGGATGGTGAAGGTCACAAAAGTTTGGGGACACCATGATTGGGGTGAAGGAGGGGACAATGCAAGTTCATGCCCATGAAACATGGGAACAGTGAGAATCTAGTTCTCAACCACAGGACTGTCATCACTCTCCCCTTACTCCTCTGGCTGCTGGATGTGCTTGACATCTTCTCCTCCTACAGACCATGAGGGGGAGCAGCCTTTCCATCTGGTATAGGTGTACACCAATGGTGCTGTGCATGACCCTATGCACCAACACTAGCATCTCCTAGTGGGTGATAAAATCCTCACCTCTGCTAATACTCCCGGCGGTTACCACAGCACCAGCTGCTAAGGTAGTGCTACCAGAGGGCACAGGTAGTGCAGGGGCTGCAGAGGGAGTACTGCCAGGTTGGGTCCTGGATATGCTGGGCATCGGTGCTGGAGCCAGTGGACAGGGGCAGGGTGACCCACTGGGGTTGGCCTACCTTGCTGTGCTGTGAAGCATTTTGTGATTTGTTACAGATGGATGACATGGAGAAATTTTGACAACACATAAAAGAAAATAAAAAAGAGATAAGGGTTAGGGTGAGAGAGAAAAAAGAGATAAAATTAGTGCCATCATATGTTACATGCAATGCATTATCACAATTATGCAACTATTTTGTCTGAAGTATGACATTTAAGTATACATCCTAACAACTACAAACTATAATTACAGATTGATCAAAGTAATTTTTGCAATGTGCATATATTGCACATATGCTTTGTCCAGTTATACAGATTACAGTTAAAAGCAGGGCATTTATGCCACTTGTATAGATTTTAATTTATGTAATATTATTAATGAATTGCAGTATTCTGTAGTTGGTACTTGTGGTATTTGAGCCGACAAACTCTGACTTCAGTCTTACACTTGACTCCTAAAAGTGGCTTGTGCTAAAGACGTATGCATGCATACTTACTTTTACAGTTTGGATAGTCATGCTTACTTTGCTACTACTGTATCAAAAACAAAAACATCTATCTTTAACTTTTAAAGCTACAGTAATACTTCTCTTGTGCTGCATACATACCGCTTGCTTCCCTCAGTCTCTCCAGATGATCAGGAGATCAGGATGAGGCTGCCTATTCAACTCAATTTCAGGATTAGCTGTGAAAAAAAGAACAGAAAAGCATTATGCATACCAGTCTTGCCTATATTTAGCTTTCTATGTTTTATAAATTCTCTTTATTAGCATACTTACACAACTGTGGGATGTCACTAGTTTGAAACTCATCCAACCACTGGTTGAGTGTAGCCCTCTTGCTCCTTTTTAGGTCATTGAAGTGGTGCCTACACTGTTCTCCAGTGCATGAGATGCCAGTCACACTGGATACAGCCTTGGCCAGACTATTCCAACCCTCAGAATTGTACTGGGAGCCAGACTAGTCACCCTGCAGAAGCCTTTGGCTGTGGAGCTTTAACAGGAATCCAATAAATATTGTGTACTCCTGAACACTTCACCTCTGCACCCACAATTGGACACCTTCCTCTCTAACACCAGATATGTCCAATCCCAAAAGTAGAGCAATGGCAAATAATGATTTCCCACCAATTCTTATCACATTTGCTGGTCGTGCACAAACCCAAGCAATGATGTCAGCCATGTTTGCATGGTGTTAAGTGGAGACCAACAGTGCCAAGCAGATAGGAAGGCCATTTTTGAAATTGGAAGGTTAATCTGACACTTGACATTAGTTTGAGGGGTGTCTGCTCTTGTAAGTGTTAAGTGGCAACTTTGCTGACATGCACTAGGGGAATGAATGTCCTGACTTAACACATTTGTTTGGCTTTATACACTGCTAAAATCAATTTTTACAGCATAGGTTTCAAACCTGTGTAAAAGGAACAAAACATTTTCTACTACAGTAGTGATTTTCCATCTTTGCCACAAAAGTGCTTCTCAGATATAGTCATGAATCATTCATAAATACAGATGACAGTCTGAGGTGGTTACCATGTATGTGTGTGACTTGACAAGGTCCTTTTATACAGAGCCACTTGTGTATGTATCTTATTTAAGTGTGAAGGTCATCCAAGTCCAGATAATAGAATTATACTTACAGAAACATAGTAGACAGTATACTCTCAGTCATACAGCTGAACCTTCAAAACACAGTAAGGGTTCATTATCCCTCATACATATAAGTCATATCAGCTTCACTATTTATGATTATGTCTAAAGTGTTATAAGTGAAGTTGAATATAACATGAAATGGAACAACAGCAAAAATGTGTGGAATTTCCTGTATTAGGACCCAGGACCATGTGTATGTCAGGCCTACACTTATACCTGTTGCCACAGGAATATTCAAATAATACTTGTATATTTTCCTGTTTATTACTATAAGCTGGACTGTCACAACAGTAAACATATGTTGCACTTCCTGTATTAGAACCCATGACCACTTGTATTACAGCCCTACACTTACACCTGCTACCACAAGAATAGTTAAACAACAGTCGCATAATTCCCTATTCATTCTTAAGTTCTGTGCATCAACCCCCACACAACACCACTTAGCAAGTTTGTGTGGTGCCCAACAGACTCAGTGGAATGTATCCATTTTAAATTGTTGACTCACTGTGACCTGTCTACAAGAGTTTGACAGCTGCAGATGTTGGGGAAGCTTGCTGACCACCGGGCAATGTTGCTTAGTGGTGTGCAATGGAAAGCAAAAAAATGCAACAATATATCATTTTGACCTTTACACTTTCTATGCCCTATCTGCAGGTGTTTTGTCAGCTTCCTGTGTGGGCAACTAGTCCATGTTTGCACACTCTTCCATTTCCCTTGCTTACGCTAAGCCGCATACTGCTTAAACACTGGTATTTAAAAAAAGAAGAAAGAATGGAAAATTTGGTAAAATGAAGAAAAGAAATCTATTAAATAAACAACACTACACAATTTGTGTTGGCAATGGTTAAATCAAAAAGCAAACTAGTTCAAAAGCAACAAAAAGAAAGGCGAGCACTGTACGAATTCCACTTTAATGAAAATGTTACTGTACGAATTCCACTTTAATTCATTAAAGTGGAATTCCTACAGTGCTCGCCTTTCTTTTTGTTGCTTTCCAATTTATGTTGGTACACAGGAAATATTTTTACACTGGTCTGGATTTGAAATCTCACTCCAATGGACCTTCAAAACACAATAAGGGTGTCTTATCTCTCTTTGCCACACAAACAGATTTGCAAGACAGAACTAAAATCATTGAGTATACAACCAACTGGAACATCATCCACAGTACTATCAAAACATATGACAGTTATTTGTACATGTATTAATTTCAGAAGTAGTGCACTGAGTGATCACATGACCATTTATGACTATTGCTTGCATAAATGCAGCTCTGTCTTATCTCTCTGTGTTTGTTGCTCATCCTTGTCTTATCTGACCAGGAATCTGAGACATGCAGTCTGTAAGGCATTCTGTATCATTGTCCTTAAATGTGTGAGGATATTAAATGGCAATAATATACAGTTGTCAAGAAATGAAGGGGAGGTTGAATGTTACTGAACAGAAACCATGAAATGTGTGTTGCTTACTTACATTTAAAACCTTGATGCAATGACTTCTATACTCTGTAAATCTAACATGACTGATACCCACTGGAGGTAGGGGATTCTGAAATGCTGTTGTATTTCTCTTCTCCCCACCAGTAATCATTCACAGTTGCAGTCCATCAGCAGCAAACACTGAGAGAGTGCCTGCAATATGTTTACATTTGCTACATGGATCCAAGTATTTGGGATTTAACAATTCTAATGAGTTCACACCTCATTTGCATCTCCACCATGTTCACAGCCCTGAATCTACACTATAAAAAGGGAACCATGTAGCTAGGGAACCTGAAGGTGATGAGACTTGTTTATTTGGATAACACAGAAGAAGATATTACTTTGGCATTCATCTGTACAGAAGAGTACTAATCTTGATAAAGTATGCTTGCATTTTTCAGCTATATACTGCATATACAGAAATGTCAGTAAGAAAAATCTGTTAATATATATATATATATATATATATATATATATATATATATACATTAGCAAGTGCCACTTTTACCTGTATACATTTCTTAGAAGTGTACTGATGGCACAGACATTTTTGTCATAGCATTTTACCTTCTCAGATGCACAGCCTTATTAACTGTCATCACAAGTGCCAATGTTACAACTGTTTTTCTCTGTATAATCTTGTATTGTAATTTCAGTGAAATGTAAATGTCCTATATTATCAATGACACAGGAGTCTTAGCCTTCTAGGATGGCCCATACACACCTCTAGGGGAGTGCTGGCCACAGGTAAACATGACTGGCACTTACTTAAAATGGAATGTTCTGTGGTAAATGTGTACATGTTTTAGGGAGAGTTTATTTGATAGCACTTTTAGCATTTCACTGATGGTTTGTTCGCAAAATGTGTCATTTGCCTGTTGTTTTGGTGGTGGGGAGCAAAGTTGCATTTCTGTTTTGGCACATACAAGATTTGCTATTGCTACTCTCCTTGTTTTGGATCCAAACTTGCTTTGTGTGTGATTGTAATATGTTACAGCCACACAATTCCTTTTTTTATATTTGAGTATCTTGACTGTTTTATGTTTCTTCAGTGGGTAATAGTGAAATACTAATTTTATGTGTTATATCAAATCAGGACTTTTATTTATGTGATACTTATGTGTATTATCCTTCTTTTGTGTTTTATGTCTCCTAGGGCTATGACACCCAAGTGTCCCAATCCCTGAGCCCCCATCAGTGATCATGAAAATAAAGTCATTTTGGAAGCATTTAGGTGTCATGGTGCCTTTTTACATGAGAGGAGACATGAGGATATGTCTGGCAGAATGCAAATTTGGCAGCAGATAGTTGCTGACATTCACACAGTAGGTGGCCAGAAGAGGATATATGATCGGGTGAGTCATAGGACCACTGATATGATTTCACTGGCCTGGAGGAGAGCAGCTACAGTGGCCCATGAGTGGATGGCTACCAGAAGGGGGACTGCTACAGAGCCACCACTGACACCAAATGAAGAGTTCCTGTCCACTGTCAGAAATCCAGGTAGCTCAATGGAAACTGCACAACAGCATGCAACTGATACTGGTGCTGCTGTTTTAGGGAGAAGAAGTATGTCCCAGGAGGAACTTCCAGGTAGGCTTACCTATCTAAATTGCTAAATAATTTTTGTATAGTAAAATATTGACAGCATTACATAAGTTCTGTTTAACATTAATTTGTTTTGAGGGGATTGTTGCAGATTGATACAGTTAACAGCACATTGTGGTTGAGCACACATAGGCTTGGGGTGGACGTGTCATCCAAATTCTTGTTAAAAGTGTCTTTATTATACATATAAAGTGCAAAATGTTTTAACCCCTTGGGTTACTGTTCATTCTGATGATGTTGTCCTTACCTTTTGCTTAACTTCTTCCAGGACCATCTAGCACAGGCAGCCTACAGTCATCTGCACATGGTAAGCCAAACATGTTTATGTCAGTACTGATTAGCAGTTCAAAGAAATATTTAATTTATGATGTGCGGGTCAGGACTGTTCTGTGCATTGTTATACTGTTTGTAATAGTATCACCACTGTTAGTTTGTTAGCATATATTGGGCTATAGTAGTGTAGGTGTTATTTTTTTACACTGTTTTTGTTGCTTATTATCACAAGTGATCCTGACAGTAGAAGTGTGGGAACTCTTACACCTGATGTCAGAGTATCAGCAGACTCTGATGATGATAGTGGCCAAACAGAGGCACAGTTGGGGGGTGCAGAGGTTGAATCTGAGACTGAGGTTGACATGCAGTCATCCCCTGTCATTCTATCAGACAGAGCCAGTAAGTCTACACCAACCAATTCCAGTGAGCCCTCAGATATTGGACAGGTGGAGGGTAAGACACTTGATTAGGGCAGTGTGGTTACTGTAGCTTCAGTGCCTGGTGACTCTGGCCATAGCCAAAATGTAGGCAAGGTGCCATGCAGGAGGGTTGTTAGGGTGCTCGGAGAAGGCTTGCTGTCCATCCTCCACCTGATCCAGGTATGTATTCCAGTGCCACTTGATGTATGTTTAGGGCTATCATGGAGGAGAAGGCATGTTCCAATAGGTCCTCCAGAGAAATGCTTAGGGTTGTAGATGTGGCACAGGCTGACATTTGTGACCGTCTCCACCATGTTGCTGATTCAATAGATCGGATAAATTTGGAAAGGGCAGTGTCTGTGAAGCAACATCTGATGTAAGGGGAACAGTATCCCTTGGGCATAGCTCAGCCACATTCAGATGCTAGCCAATGTGGCTATGGCTGAGCATGCTGCCATAGTGGCACTACTTCCACTGCTCTGTCAGTGGCTGAGGTGTCCAGACCCAGACATGGCAGGCCATGGAGTCGTGGTCTTGTGTGTCTTCATGAGGGGAGCTCATCCAGCAGACATCAGTCATGTTCAGGTAGCAGCAGTGCATCTGACCATGGGCATGGATGTGCCAGTGTGACTCCTGGTAAAGACAGTTCTCGTGGTCAGGTATGACAACAATGAACTGCCACCTCTGCCATGCATGGCTCACACCTGTCTGACATACCAAGACATAGAGCTAGCACAAAGCTTGGCTGTGTTCTTGAAGACACTTATGTATCAGTTTCACCTGGAGGGCTCATAGAGACACACACACAATAGTTACATGGTTCAGCCATGAATCTTAAAGCTCATTCTGTCTCATTGGCCATTTATTACTTTATCTAAATATCTGCCTGCTTTTCTTTCTTACTTACATGCACTCACTTACATTTTGTTCCAGACTAGGCTTCCTGCATCTCACACACACACACACACACACACACACACACACACACACACACACACACACACACACACACACACACACACACACACACAAAACATCCTGTGCAAGTGTTAATAACTGTGCAATATCAATCTTTTCTATCTTTTGGATTCAGGAATACTGCGCAATTCTGTTTTAACACTCCAGGTTCAGCACTTACCTTATAAATCCAGCAGTTGCTACAGATTTAGTTCAGGGATGAATTTGTCTGATGCTAGGAGTACACAGGCATTACATGGGTAGGTAAAGGTTGTGAGTGTTGCCTGGCATCAGTATCACTATATGTATGTGTATAGGCTGAAGGTTTTTTAGCCCCTTAGGTGGTGAATGAGTGTGCTGTGCGTTGCCTCTTAGCCAATATGAGGGCATAGTGAGCATGTCTACACCTTCCTACACCCAATGCAGCTGCTGGTTCCCCCTCTGACTCCTCACCTGTCTGTGGCTGTGGTGACCTTGCCATTGGTGGTGGTGCCCCTTCCCCTTGTTGATCGTGCTGAAACTGCTTTCTCAGTATGATGTTGTGAAGCATGGCACAGACAGTGAAGATTTCAGTACATCTACATGGATTGCACTGCAGGACTCCCCCAGGTGTATCTAAGCACTGCAACATTACTTCAGCAGCCCAAATACATGCTTAGTGATATTTCTGGTTTGAGCGTGCATCTCATTATGATGTTCTTAAGAGGGCGTGTGTGGATTTCTAATGGGCATCATCAGCCATGGTTCCAGTGCATAATCTGAATCCCTCAGTAAATGACCCATGAGATATCACACCTAAAGAACATCAGATACAGTTGGGAAGTGTGCCAAAGATGTGAGCCATGGTATCTGCCTGGGTTGCCAGCACACACATTCAGGATGATTCCCTTAGCAACACAAATAACTTGGCAGTTAATAGAGTGGAAGCCCTTTCTATATATGTAGTCCCTTCCCTGTTCCCTGGGTGGTGCCTTAATTTCTATATGTGTAAAATCTGTGGCACCCAGTACTTCAGGGTAATGTGCTAAAGGGTAGAACTCCTGCATATTTGAGGCCCTGTCCTCAGAAGTATGGGGAAGATATATGTGGTCACTGGTATGTTGGAGCATAGCATTCAGGAATTGATGGAGGATCCTGGATGTTAATGCCTGCAACACCCCTAGCATGTCCCCTGTTGGTCTCTGAAAGGTTCCTGTAGCTAAAATTCTAAGTGCTACACATACCTTTGTCTACACTGATATGGGTTCTCCTCAGTTTGCCCTGAGTGTGAGTTGAGGAGAACAAAGGTTTCAGAATTCCTGTACTGTGTCTCTATCTACTCTGTAGTGCTCTACAATTTCCATGCCATGCAGATTGTGATAAGTTACCCAGGGTCTGAAAACTCTTCTCCTTCTTGGCCTTGGGCTATTAGCAGCAGCAGCATAGACTTCAGCCTGTTGCACATACACATAAATTAAATAAACAGTGAATTAAAGCAACATCAGCCCCTAATGTTCTTTCTGTGTAGACTCCTTTCCATGGCTGTATTTCAATAGGTTTTGGAATTACATGGAAAACCAGCACTGAGTTCACACTGTTTCTTTATTGCTTGTTGAATAGCTCCTCCATCTTGGATTGGCTGATTAGCATACAATTCAGCTACTTATGCTGCAATTAGCATTCCACAGTGTTTACTGTGGTTGCTCAGCTCTACACACAATGTAGAGCCACTTACTGAATACAAAACAATGCACTACCATGTGCACGTCACAGCACAACATCCACACTGTGTTAGCAGACCATATAGAATTTATTGAATCTGCCCTACTATCTTTTTAATAATTTCATGATAACAAAGGTAATATCCTTCAGTTATCACTAGCCTTTGGTGACATTCTTGGCTCATACAAAACTTTTTTTTCTGTGTTTTACATAAAGTGGCCATGCATTTAAGGTACAGGGATATAGAAAATGTCTTCAATGCTATTATTCTTGGCAAGTCAGATTAAATGTATGAGTGTATCCAGGGCTAAATTAAATGTTACATTTTAAATATAATTTAAAACAAAAGACCTTAAACAGTACTTTGCTTTTATATCATGTGATTTTAATCATGTGACAAATTCTATATTTAATTGTGTGATTTATAATAATTTTACAGTCTGAGGAAGTCTTGTTTAATATGAAAAGAGTGTACTCATGTAGATCCTACTATGTTCTTTTTTTGTTTTCTGATTTCTACAACTTTATGGTTTCTTGGTTGAATGACATATATTTTTGGTGATTTGCATTAAACCAGCTAGTCAAAGAGATGTGACAGATCCTTTTCTAATTCATCTTTTATATTCCCAAAAATAAAAATTCATATAATACCAGTAGAAGCCAAAAAGGGTACAGAGTGAAGTCCAAATGGCAATAAACTCCAAAAACCTGTGCATCACCACTTCCACAATTTTGTTTTTAATAAGCATCAACATCTGTATTGTAAAAGTGCTAGCACACTGTTCTTTTTGGATTTTTTCATCTTTTATATTGGTTGGAGAAGTACTTTATTTGATTGTTATATAACCATGCCATCTGCCTATAAAATGGTGGGACTATGAGGAAGGTTAGCAGGTAGATTACAAGGAGAAGACAGCACTGATCCCTGTGGGATTCCAAATTGTAGCAGAAAAGAAGTGGAACTGGTTTTCCCTTTGAATTGTCTATTTCTGGGGAAATCTTTGAACCAGTGCAATACTTGTGTCCTGATTCCTACCTTTAGAAGGAATTTCAGTAGGAGTGAATGACCAGCTAGGTCAAATGCTTTTGTCAGTACAATGAATATAGAACCTGTTAAAATGCCTTTATTCATTTTCTGAAGAATATACTCTCTCAGGGTGTATAGGACTTTCATGGTGCTTTTTCCATACCAGGAACCACACTGATACCATGAGAAAATTCCATATGCTTGTATATACAGTTAGTCAGGTGGATACTATATTTTGCAATGGATTGGCTCTATTGAGATTCATCTGAAGTAATTAGTAAAAGCGTAATAGTTTTGGGTATCGGTTTAATTACTATTATTTTCAGGTCTGTTAGCATAATATTTGTAGTGAGGTAGAGGTGACAGAGATGCTTTAGAGGTTATAGGATATGATCTTTATAAAGTACAATAAACCAGATATGTAGTTCATTTCCTTGTATGGGAGCTTCTGAGGCAGATTTCTTCAAAGAGTTTGTGCATATCTTTTGTTCATATGGTTTTAAAGTAGAACGAGCATGTTAAAGGGAGACTCCGGTTCAGTGTTGCTAGTGTTTTGAAAGGTTGTGCGGTAAATGGAAGTGATGGGAATTTTTTCAGGAGGTTGAGTGGGGTTAGAGTTCTTTTGGAATGTGTGTGTCTTCCTGTAGGGGATTCATATAAGGAGAGTGTTCTGTTATTTGACTGAATAGATTTTAGAATTTATTTTGATTATTTTGTTGATGCGAAAGCACTCATCTCTCCTGTTTTACTTTTGATTTGTATATATTTTTATGTGTTTTTTCAACATTTGACATTAATGTGTCTGAAGCCGTCCGCTTGAGCAGATGTATTTTTATTTTCTGGATTTACTTGTTTGGTCAGATACAGCTCCCTTGTTTGGTTCTTTAAAGTATTAAATTATTCTGGAACTGTGTTTAAATTGATTATAGGATGCTCATTTTGTAATGTCTACTAATATTTTTCTATAGTTCTAAACATGATAAACATTTCTTTCTGTTTTGTGCACAACATTTTTTTTTCATTGAACACAAGTATTGCCCCTTACTTTGAACAAAGATTTTTGGAAAGAAGCATTGATGTAGGCTCTCTGTCTGTGTATTTACAAAACTTCAATTCTTGTAAAACACACCTCCCATATTCATTACTTGGACACGTAGAAGGTAGCACTTCTATCTGACTGTTCATCGTAGAATAGTCACCAATTGAATTTCAGTTCTCATTCCTCATCTGTAACATAATTTTCAGAATTATAAAGCGAAATAATTATAACTCCTTGTATCAGCACTTACCAGTTGAATCATTCAAGTATAATTGTTCTCCTTAACTATCAGACCTTAGAAACGTATTTATTGTAAAGGTTGATTAGGAGATTAGTGCAGTCATGAATGGTTAGGGTGTGGGTCCAAATAATTAGAGACAGTTCATTATTATTTATTTATTTATTTATTTATTTATTTATTAACTGAAATTTAATTACTGGGAAAGCTAGACTAGGTAAGAGGCCATTTTCAGTGGAAGCCTGGGAAGAGAAGTTCCAAAACATTTTAAGAACAATAATTATACAGTCTTCAAAAATAAACCAAAGTGTAAAAAGAACACATAGGCAAACAGTTCAGCAAAAATACAAGGAAAAAACAGACAAGCTAGAGTTTTCATTGTGTGACACCTTAAACCCCCTATAGGGGAGGCCCATGGGATAGATGCAAACAATCCCTTCAGGACATCAAATGTTTCATTTACACAACTTCTGAATACCCATAACTTCTTTACTTTTTAAGGCTTTATAGTTACATTCAAGCCAATAAAGACAAACCCACAAACTATGGACATGCATGTTTAAACCTTTTTATTAACCTCATCAGCACAGGATTAAGTGGATAGCGTGGCTAGACTTCAGAAACACAGGGTCTTTAAACTCAGCTGATGCCTAGAAAGATAAATGTACCTGCAAAATATCCCAACTAGCATCCAAACCAAGTGTAAAAAATACAGACAGACAAACCATTCAGTAAAAACTGCAAGGAAAACCCAGTCGAGCAAGAGTTTTCACTGTGTAAAATCTTAAACCTCCAGTATTAGAGGCCCATGGGATATGCGATGCCCATGCCATGGCCCAGCAATCAAGGAGCCTCAATCCTCACCACTAACACCAGAGAGGGTGTCTCATATATGAGGAAAGGATAACAAATACACACAGCAAAGTGCAATTTCCCTTAAGAGCACACAGAGATCACAGTCAGTCTGGGGCTGGTTGCTCCCTTGCTCTCCAGGTCCCCAATAAGATTCCCCACTGGCACAGCTATAGGGTCCAGATCTCAGCCAGCTGGGCAAGCTAAAATCTCCAGCACCCTCTCTGTCCAGTCAGTGCTTTGTGTCCCTACCCAAGTAGTTGACACACATACACATTTTGAGATAAGAGTTTATACAAACACACAGACACTTCTGGGGAAGGCTGGCACAGGTTCACCAGCTGTGCCCCTCTTACCCAGACTATATGGTAGAAATCCCTGCCACCATCCAACTAATAATTATCAGCTACTCAAAGGCCCTTAAAAGGATGACCAATTATTACTGTGCAATATTATTATCCAATTGGTAGTATGACTAAACAGTCAAGGCTTATTAGAGTGACTTGGCACATGATCCTTATATGCATGCAATGTACTCTTAGAGCTTAACTTATCTCTACACAAACCAGCCACAGTTAAAAGGTTTTAAAATATTTAATAATAAATAATAAAAAAAGACAATACTTTCTTCTACACAGTGCTAATCAAGAGTTCAGAGATCACAGAGAAATACTTAAAATCAGTAGTACAGTTCTGACATCACAGAAAAACGCTTAGTCTAATTGTTTTAGTTCCTAGCTATTTCTAAAAGAAAACACAAGTCTAAGATAGCTTACATATGAGCAAGACAGTGCTATGAGTTGGATAGTCCAGACAAAAATGTTTAATGCCTTCTGATTCTCTTTGTTTAAATTTCTATTTTCAGTTCTAATTCCCATTACATCATTTCACACTTTCCTGGTGTTCCCAGGCTAACAGATACTACATAATTGTTATATTGCACCTGCAGGAAACTACAGCCATAAAATACATTCCACGTGTAAACTCTAGTAATTATTCCTTAAGTTAAAACCATAGGCAGTATGCTTCACTCCAGACTCATCAACTCCAAATTCTAACTTCAAAGGGACAGACATGAAATAATTTTAATTTCAAAGGACAGACAAGAAATGCTTGACTTAGCTTTCTTTACAGCAGAGGGCAATGTTGCTACATTGTTTTAAGTTCAGCATTTCACAGGATATTCATTCATTTATTTAAGAAAACAAGCCTGTAATTCAACATTCATATTTACAAATGATAGAATTATGTATAAAATCCTATCTGGCTAAGCTGGCAGCCTTCATCTATCTTCACCCAATCTTCACATATCCCCCCCCCCTGAAGAACTCAAGCTAGTTTTTCAAGTGACCCTTGAGAAACACTGCATGAGAGGGTCAAGTCTATCTGAGTTTACCTACCCCATTCCTTGTCTGGAGAGCCCATCTACATTGGCATTGCTACCCCCACTGTGGTGCTGCACTGACATATAATTTGCTTGCAACCCTAGGCTCCATCATAACAACTTGGCATTTGGCTGGCTTGCTCTGTTTAGCCATATTAGGGGGTTGTGATCTGTCATAACAGTGAATTTCCTTCCATAAAGATAAGGCTGAAGTTTCTGCAATGCCCACACTATGGCTAGACATTCCTTTTCTACAGCTGCATAGCATTCCTCCCTGGGTTGGAGTCTATGACTGAGATAAACAACTGGGTGCTCTTCCCCCCTCTGAAGAAATCTGGCTAAGAACACCCCCCACCCCATGGTTCAAAGCATCCACCTGCACAACAAATTATTTTCTGTAATCTGGACTGGCTAACATAGGGGGTCCTCCCAAAGCTTCTACAAGCTTCTCGAATGCCTGCTCACATGCTGAGGTCCACACTACCTTATGTGGCCTGTTCTTCCTTATCAGGTCTGTGAGGGGAGCAGCTATGGTACTATAACTGACGATGAACTTTCTGCAGTACCCTGCTGTCCCTAAAAATCCCCTCACCTGCTTTTTAGTAACAGGTGCAGGCCATGCCTGAATGGCTTCCACTTTGGCAGGCTCAGACCTTATCTTACCACTCCCCACTCTATGTCCTAGGTAGGAGACCTCCGCCATACCCACCTGACATTTGCTTGGCTTAGTGGTCATCCCTGCCCAGCTCCTCCCTGACATGCTGACGGTGCTCTGGCCAGGAATGGCTATAGATGGCATTATCATCTAGGTAGGCAAGGGCAAACCCTCCTGCTTCTGCTAGGATACAATCTACCAGCCTCTGGAAAGTTGCTGGGACATTCTTCATCCCAAAGGGCATCTTTGTGAACTCATACAAGCTAAAAGGAGTCACAAAGGCTGACTTATAGGTTCATAGGTTCATACTAGGCTATCTGCCCGAGGGCATTTCTTTAGTATGGGGAACTATACCCATTATTTTGCTGTGCCTCTGTTGAGCAGTGACACTGAGGTAATCCTGGGGGTATATCTCGATCTCCCATCCATTGGTCAAGATTTCTCTTGTTTATTCCACAGCATAGTCTTTGGGTGATGGGATCTAGATTTTTGAGGTGAAGCATATTCATCAAATCTGGGTTTGACATGGCCTTGTATGTTAGGCAAAGGTCACCTCTGAGCACTGAATAGAGCTGGAGTTCTTTCAGTCGGGCAACATAGGACAGATGTTTGAGACCCTTTATCCTTTTGGTGAGGAACTTTTGTGGCCTCTCCAGCTGCTGCAAGTGTCGGGTCAGATACATTCCGAATGGGGCATTGTACTCAATCATTGGTCTGATGAGTGATGAGTATAGGAGACTATGACCTCCCTTGATCTAGATGAGAATCCCTTCATGATAAGGTGGGCAATGTAGAAGGTCTTCCTAACTACTTTAGCTACATGGGTGTCGAATGACAGACTACTATCAACCTGGGTCCCCAGGTCCCTGATAACTTCTTCTGTACTCAGTGGATTGCCACCTATTTGGTAGCTAGGGTAACCTTGTTTTTCCCGAAGGGTATGACTATGCATTTTTGGCATTTAACTTTAGGCCATGGCTCTGGCACCAGTTATCCGTTTCTGTGAGACCCTTCTGAAGGATATCTGTGTCAGATGTGTTTTCTACTATGGCCCAGTTTGCAGTCATCTGCAAACTTTGTCATAACCCTCCTGTGTTTGCTTGTACTTGGAAAAGTAGATGCCAAACAAGAGTGGGCCCAGGACTGAGCCCTGTGGTACACCACTTGTGACAGGCTTTGAGTCTGACATGGCGCCAGCAACTCTGACCCTGTGGGTTCTGTCACTCAGCCAGTTTGCAACCCATCTTGTGATGTATGGGTTAACATTTAAGCTGATGAGTTTTTCAATGATACCCGAGTGGGGTATTGTATCAAAGGCCTTCGCCAGATCAAGTAGGCTGTATGGACTGCCTTTCCCTCATCAATGGCTTTGGTGACTGTTTCGAAAAAGTCAACCAAGTTTAGAAGGCATGATCTGCCTTTGACAAAGCCAAACTGGGATGGATCCAAAGTCTGCAAATTCCCTATGTCTTTATTTATGAGGTCCATTATGATCCTCTCCATGGCTTTGCAGATAAGGCTTGTCAAGCTAATGGGCCTTTGTGAAGTGGGACCACAGTTGCAGTATCCAGAGGTAAGACTATGATTAAACAGCTGTCCTAGCTGTGGGTTTAATTCCTCGTTGAGGGACACCATCAGGTCCCATGGATGCTGTGTTTTTGCTTTGAGAGCAGTTCTCACTTGGGCGTTGGAGATGTTTGGGGGCTGCAATCGCTTGGTATAGATATCTCTCCTTTTGGGGGAGAAGTTTGCACTGAACCTGTCAGCCAGTATGTTGGCAATGTCTGTAGGATCAGTAATCTTCACATCATTTTGAACTAGTTCTGAGCATATCTGGGAGTTTCCTCCCAGGTTTCAAGAAGGCCTTATGATTGTCTTTTGAGTCTTTAGCTATTTTTCTCTCAAAATTTGCTTTGGATGATTTTATGAGAGCTCTTAGTTTTTACTTATAGTGATCAGGGTGTCTTACCTTTTAAGGATTTTGCTCTATCTTGTAGTAGCTTCCTCCTTTTGTTGTAGAGTTTGTTTATAGTCTTTGTTTTGCTTGGGATTGCCTTATCCATGCAGTCCTGCAGGTGCTGGTGAGTACTGTTTTCCGTCGGCTCGAGACCACACTAGTCTTTAGAAGTGTGAAGTTCTTTACTGTGGTCTTTTTATTTCAGGTGGGGGTGGGATGAGGACCTCCAGCGAGATTAGTTGTGATCTGATCTCACCAGTGAGGGTATACTTCGGTGTTGAACATTGTGCTCCCATGTTCATGATGATGAGATCAAGTATGTTTTCTCCTCTTGTGGGGATGGTGACTAGTTGTTCCATGGCATTTGAGTTTATGAATTCCAGGAACTTTTGGGCTAGGGTGTTTGGGCTTGAGTAGTGTTCCCAGTCTATATTAGGGTAATTGAAGTCACCTAGTATGATGGTGTTTGGTGATACATTTATCCCCTCTAGTGTTTTCAGGAAGGCCATGTGAGGTTCCTGAGTTTGTGAGGGTGGCCTGTAACATGCTACAATTTGCAGAGCAGTCTTGCCTATGGTTAATTGCACCTGGATGGTCTCCGATGCATCATGCATTGCCACCAGTCTTGAGGTGTGGGTGTCTTTGATGAATATGGATACCTCCTTTCTTGGTATTGTCCGGATTTTGGGGCCATGATAAGAGGTAAAACCTGATAGTGCTGGGGTGCTCTCAGGAGCCTTGAACCAGGTTTCTGTCACTGCACAGACATCGATGTTCTCCATACTGAGAAGGGCATTTTGAGATTTAGACTTCTGGCATTGAGCAGCATTACCCTTAGTTTTTCCTTTTTGTGTTCTAGGGTGGTAGGTTTAGAATTTGAGCCTTGCCTAAAAAGGCACTATTTGCCAATATCCGAATCCCAGGGTGACAGGTGCAAGTGGCTTGTCCAGCATGTCATCCCAGGCAGACAGACATTGGATCCCCTTTGAATGACACCAGAGTTTAAGCCAATTGTTAAAGCTGATCATCTTATCTCTGTATTGTGGCATCATTCTTGGTGAAGGTAGGATACTGCTCAAGGTCAGGGTCATACCTGCCTGGGCTACATAATCAGAGAGCTCCTCAATGTCTCACACCAGCGTGGACAATGACTGAGTCATATTTGTACCTGCTGTTGAGAGACCTGAGTGCCGACAGGCAGCTTATTGTGACCTTCTCCTTACTCAGTCTGGTGTGTGTCTGACTATGGAGTCACCAATGACTAGTGTGTCTGGCATTGTGTTTGGCCTTAAGGGCTGTGACTGTTTGACACTCTGACTGTGAGGTCTATGTGTTGCAGGTGTTGTGTTCTGAGGTGGTGGTTGTTTGGGTGTCTGCTTTGGTGGCCTCTGCTGTTTTGGTAGATTTTTGATCAGAGCCGAGTATGTCTTTGTGTGTTTATGTGTATGATTTGAGGTTGTGATGGTACTATGTGAGACTGGGTCTATAGTGTGTGTGGTAACCTTCTCCTCCTGACTGGTCTTGCCAGTCCTATGTTGAGAGAGCTCAGCCTCCAGTTTGGCTGTATAGTTGCATCTCTCACATGTATTTGTGTTTTGTGGGAGGAGGAGAGGGTTGTCTGTGTACATGAGGCAATTGTAACATTGCCTCAATATTCCCAGGTTCACCAGCTGAGCAGGAGAGGACACTAGCAACTGATCCCTCGACATGCTAGAAGGACTAGACAAAAAACTTTAAAAGAGATTCCGGGGGCGTGGTGACCGAGAAATGGGGGTTTGCCTTTTGGGGTGCTATCTATAAGAGTGCCGTATCAAGGTAATAAGTACTGTAGGAGCAAGTGCTAGGTTTAACAGATAGAGAAAAGTCTACTTGGAGTCAAGTAGAGATGAACTTTTAGGTATTAGAGAAAGTGCTAGTAACAGGGATGCTTAAAGGTAAGATTGAAAAGAATGCACTCTGCAGTGTGCACTAGAGAAGTTAGATATGAAAGTAGGTAACTTGAGTTTTACCTGTTTAAAAAGTTAAGGTTTAGTGGAGAGTTACTATTTTTAAAACAGCAAGATGGACTGAAAGGGTTGCATTTTGGTACTATGAAATACTGTAGGATGGCCAATAAATTTAAATAATTGAAGGGGTGGGATTTCAAAAGTGATGGTTTTGTGATTACTCACATAAGCCAGTGAAAGTAGAGAGAAATGAGATATATGGTCAGATTAACATAAGAGGCGGGCAACTAGAAAGACAGTGGTATTCTGCCTGACTCAGAACAGAGAGAGCTGTGGTCTCTTTTGAAGTTTTAATATGCTGTTAAACAGAATGCAAGCAAAACACACTTCTTTATAGCACTGACAGTCAAGGGCACCTGCCAGTAACCCTTGGTAAGATCAATGATTGTAAGATACTTAGCCCCACCCAGCTGCTCTAGGGCCTAATCTGTCCTAGGCATGGGGTAAGCATCTGAATCTGTGTGACTATTTAATGTCCTGTAGTCCACACAGAACCTGGTGCTGCCATCCTTCTTTGGCACCAGCACCACTGGGGAGTCCCAGGGACTGTTGGACTCTTGAATCACTCCTAGTTTCAACATCTCCTGTACTTCGTCCCTTAGAGTCTGTTTGACTCTCTCAGGCACTCTGTAAGGGGCCTGCTTAATAGGCCTTTGGGGTCCTGTATCCACCTGGTGCTGCCCCAGGTGGGAGCACTCTGCTTTCCCAGTGAACATGTCCCCAAATTCCTGCAATCCTGCTCAGATTTCTCGAGCGTGGATAGGAGATAGCTGCTGGGACATTTCTACCCCTTCTTCTGAGGTGTCAGCCCGAGCCTCACTGAGGAGATCAGTCCCCAGATCTCCCTCAGACTCCTCCTGCAGTCCACTGCAAATGCTCAGCACAAGGACCTCCCTATCACGGTAAGGTTTCATCATGTTAACATGGTACAATTTGTGCCCCTGCCTTCTGCCTAGCAGTTCCACCATGTAATTAACATCACTTATCTTTCTTACCACCTTGTAGGGTCCCTCCCAAGCTGCTTGTTGTGTCTGGCAGGAATGAGAACCATTACCTGCTGCCCCACAGCATACTCTCTAGCTCGAGCATTCCTGTCATACCACACCTTTTTCTGTTGTTGGGCTTCTGCCAGGTTCTCCTGGGCCAAGCCCATGAGTTTCCTGAGCTTTGTCCAGAGGTTTAGGATGTATGCCACAACAGACTCCTTGTGAGACTCGCACTCATCTTCCCACTCACCTCAAATTAAATCTAGAGGTCCCCTCACCCTATGCCCATACAGCAACTCAAAGGGTGAAATACCTGTGGATTCCTGGGGAACTTCTCTATAAGCAAACAACAGATGGGGCAAATATTTGTCCCACTCCCTCTTAACCTGATCTGCAAATGCCAGTAGCATGGACTTGATTGTAGAGTTTAACCTCTCAACAAGACTATTAGTCTGAGGATGGTACAGGGTGGGCTTCATGTGCTTCACCCCACAGGACTTCCACAGACAAGCCAGCAGGTCTGACATGAAATTGGCACCTCTGTCAGTCAGTATTTATTTTGGGAAACCTACCCTGCTGAAAATCTCTAACAACCCATTTGCCACCTTCTCTGCCTCAATGGAGGACAAAGCCACTGCCTCAAGGTATCATGTAGCATAATCCACTACCACTAGGATATACTTTTTCCCTGTGGAACTTGGGGTACTCCAGAGGACCCCCAATATCCATAGCTACCCTCTGGAATGGCTCCTCAATCATAGGCAAAGGCATCAAAGGAGCTCTCACCTTGTCTACCTTTTGGGACTGCTCAAAGGTCCTGCAGTACCCTGTTACATCTCTGGAAATTCCAGGCCAATAGATGTTCTGCATAATATGCCTCTTTGTACATTTTATACCCATATGACCTGCAAAGGGAATATCATGTGCTATGGCTAGAAGTGCCAGATGGTAGGCTATAGGCACTACCAACTGCTGTACTCTCTCACCTTCTAGCCTTCCCTCAGGGTCCACTCTCTGTATAGTAACCCTTTGTCCCAGTATAGAGATTCCTCCTGTCCTTGAGAATCAGGTGCCTCCCTAGCTACCTGCCTCAGGCCTTGCAATGTAGGGTCTGAGAGCTGAGCCTGTCTTAACTCGCTCCTTGTAACCCTTTCCAGATCCCCTTCCACAGGAAGTCTGGCATCCTCTGACAGTGGTGCATCACTGTCAGCCTGGGTACTACTACTCACCTCTATGTTTGCAGTCACTCTGTCCAAGGGAACATCAGTACCCCCAAGCAGCTGTGGCTCACCTTCAGTCTCACTGCTACAGAGTAGCTCCCTCCCTGAAGTAACCACCTCACCAGTCTAGACTGCAAGTATGCAGTCTGTCTGGGTCTCCCCCAGGCTACCAGACCCACATGCTTGTCTCCTAGCCTCATTGCATTTAACTGCATAAGCACATGGTACTGCCTCATCCAAATCCTTACCTCTCAGGAGATCTGCAGGATGGTAGTTTGATACGCTTGTTGTCCCAAGACAACCTACAATTGGCATTTTGTCTTTCCTACTTACTGGGTCCCCTCACCTTTTGTTCCCCACCTTGACTCCGTAGACACCTGTATGCCACATGGCCCCACTGGTTGCATTCAAAACATTTAACCCTAGCTCCTGAATGTGTACCTGGACTAGTGGCCTCCCTTGGTACTGGCAGATTCTGTTGTGGCAGTCTGTGCTGCCCACCATGGGTTCCTTTAGACCCATGAGCAGTACTGGGGGTCCCCTTTCTGTGCAGGGCTGCCCTGCTTGCCAGGTATAGGTCTCCATTCTTCGCCAACTCATCTGAGGTAGCACATTGTCTATCAGCTAACCAGATCCTCATGTCCTCAGGCAAAGTGCTAAGGGCTTGTTCCCTCACCAAAAGTCTGCCAGCCCTTCAAAGGTGGTAACCTGACATCCACTCACCCACCTATGGAAATAAGTGCTCAATTCAGCAACATATTCACACACACTTTCATCTGCCTTGCGTCTATGCTCACAAAACTTTTTCCTATACGTTTCAGTTGTTAACTTAAAAAACTCTAATAGACAATTTCTTACAGCAGTATAATCAAAACATGCAATGTCAGACATCTTAGATAATACAGTTTCAGCTTTACCATGGAGTAAGGGGGTCAGGAACCGTACCCAGAGCCCTTGGTCAACTTCATACTGTTTACATACCCTCTCAAACATATGAATGAAACTATCAAAATTATCCCCCTCTTTAAACTGCAGAAGGAATTTACTGACCTTTTGTGCTTCTGGGGTCCAGTTACTCTTTTCCCCATTACCTCCATGATGCTGGTGAAGAATCAGCATCTCCTTCTCATGCTGCTTCAGCCTCTCTTTTTTTCTCAGCTTCTAGGTATAGCAGTTTCTCATTCTCCTCACTCTCTAGACACCTCAGTCTCTCAGCTGCTTCTAATTCCACACATCTGGCCTCCAACTCAAGTGTCTTTAGCTCCAGCTGGATTTTTAAGTCCATTGCAGAAAGGTTGAGCTGTCCATTCTCTGAGGGTATTATATCTCCGCTTCCAGTCTAATTGTCCTCCTGGTTGCTGTTTACTGATGCAGCTGTAACCAAGGCTGCAATCAGGTCTGCCTTAGTCAGGTTTCCATGCACCAGTCCCCTAGCCTGACATATCTCTGCCAGCTAGCTCCATGTCAGCTTTCCATACTCCTCTGCTGACATGCTGCCTGCTCACCCTGACTAACTAAGCTAACAAAAGAAATAAAACAATTGTAATCTGAACTCTGAATATTCACTGCATGGCTGATTTAGAGCACAAAACACCTTCAAGGCTCACTGTACACAAGCTACAAGAATTCACTCTACCCACACCACTACAAGCCAATTAGTATTTGCCAACTAATTAATATTTGATGTGGATATCCCACTGCTGCCAAACACAAATGTGACACCCGTGCCCTGGCCCAGCAATCAAGGAGCCTCAGTCCTCACCACTAACACCAGAGAGGGCATCTCATATATGAGGAAAGGATAAAAAATACAGCAAAGTGCAATTTCCCTTAGGAGCACACAGAGATCACAGTCAGTCCAGGGCTCATCACTCCCTTGCTCTCCAGGTCCCTAATAAGACTCCCCACTGTCCCAGCTATAGGGTCCAGATCACAGCCAGCTGGGTAAGCTAAAATCTCCAGCACCCTCTCTGTCCAACCAGTGCTTTGTGTCCCTGCCCAAGTAGCTGACACACACACACACACACACACTTTGAGATAAGAGTTTATACAAATACACAGACATTTCTGAGGAAGGCTGGCACAGGTTCTCCAGCTGTGCCCCCTTACCCAAACTATACGGTAGAAATCCCTGCCACCACCCAGCTAATAATTATCAGCTACTCAAAGGCTCTCAAAAGGGTGTCCAATTATTACTGTGCAATATTATGTTCCAATTGGTAGTATGACTAAACAGTCAAAGCTTATTAGAGTGACTTGGTACATGATCCTTATATACATGCAATGTACTCATAGAGCTTAACATATCTCTACACAAACCAGCCACAGTTAAAAGGTTTTAAAATATTTAATAATAAATAATAAAAACACAAGACAATACTTTCTACTACACAGTGCAACCAAGAATTCAGAGATCACAGAGAAATACTTAAAATAAATCAGTAGTACAGTTCTGACAATACAGAAAAACACTTAGTCTAATCTTTCTAGTTCCTAGCTATTTCTAAAAGAAAACACAAGTCTAAGATAACTTACATATGAGCAAGACAATGCTGTGAGTTGGATAGTCCAGACAAAAATGTTTAATGCCTTCTGATTCTCTCTGTTTAAATTGCTATTTTCAGTCCTGATTCCCATTACATCATTTCACACTTTCCTGGTGTTCCCAGGCTAAAAGATATTACATAATTGTTATCTTGTACCTGCAGGAAACTACAGCCATAAAATACATTCCACATGTAAACTCTAGTAATTATTCCTTAAGTTAAAACCATAGGCAGTATGCTTCACTCCAGACTCATCAACTCCAAATTCTAACTTCAAAGGGACAGACATGAAATAATTTTAATTTCAAAGGACAGATAAGAAATGCTTGACTTAGCTTTCTGTACAGCAGAGGGCAATGTTGCTACATTGTTTTAAGTTCAGCATTTCACAGCATATTCATTCATGTAAGAAAACAAGCCTGTAATTCAACATTCATATTTCCAAATAATAGAATTATGTATAAAATCCTATCTGGCTAGGCTGGCAGCCTTCATCTATCTTCACCCAATCTTCAAATGATATATGCAAATTACCTCTCTCTTCAAAAATAATACAATAAGCAACCAAAGTTTAAATAATAATAACAAATTAGACATAATATGAAAACATTGGTTAAGAATAAATGCAAGATATATTACAATGATTTAATAGAGAAATTATATCTGGTTTATAGAGAAATTAAAGATAAGTTAGTATAATACAAACAAGAATTGCAATATGAAGTGAGAGAAAAAAAGGATTATGGTATATTTAGAGAGAAAGTTGGGGAAAGAAATTGATAGAAGTAAGGAGTGAATGAAGAATGGAGGGAAAGGTGATGCAAGGTATGAATAGGTATTTATTCACATTTATGGATTTAGTTTATCCTGGTGTTGAGCAAGAACAGAGGCAGCTTTTGGATAGGAAGTGTTTCAGAATGGTTTTGAAGAATGGGAAGGAGGGTATTAACCTGATGGATAGAGATAAGGAGTCCCAGGCTTTAGCAACATGGTATGAGTACAGACAATGCCCAAGAAATTTGACAGGTCTGTAGACAGACAGGAGTTTTTGGTCATTGGATCATGACTAACTAGGAACATAGTTGTGTAGAATGTTATTTAGTGCCGGACAAGCAGATGGATGCTGGATAATTTTATAGGTGGTAAGAGGCTCTGTATGTATTAGTTGATGGGGTAGTTCTAACCAATTTAGGCTTTTTAATGCTCTACAGTAGTGGGTTGTGAAAAGGGTATCTACTGCAGATTTAGCAGCTTTGATATAGCATTGTTCAAGTTTTGATTTTTGTGGTACCTGTAGCTTAGTAATGATAAGAACACCATAAAAAATGTGGGGAGGAGATAAGTAGTGGCAAGTGTAGCTTTAGTTGCATCTGTGAGAATGTTTTTGGATCTATAAAGCATCCCTACTTTTTTATGAGTTTTTCTTATGCAAAACTTGTATATGCAGGTAAAATATAAGATTATCATCTTCTATCATCCCTAATAATTAGCTATGAGATGTGAATTTGTGGTGTATTATCAAGACAATGGACTTTATTTTTTTTTATGGGAAAGATATTTTGGAAAAAAGTAGTAGTTTATTTTTTTAGGGTTGAGCATGAGTTGTGAGTTACAAAATCATGTTTCAGCTGCTATTAAAATTTCCTGAGTAATTTTTTGGAGGTATGCCATGTTGTCAAATGTGCAAATGAGTGTAGCATCATCTGCATACTGTATTATGGAGGCCTATGGTGTGGATGTGTGGAGGGTGTTGGTTTGAATGTTAAAGGGGGGCCCAAGGATAGAACTGTTGTGGTACACCGGTGGTGACTAGGAAGTACGGAGAGAGGGCTGAGTGCCATTTTACTGACTAAAACCTAATAAATAGGTAGCTTCTGAACCATAGAAAAGTTGGCTGAGAGCAATCTAATGAGGACATTTGAAGTAGATGTTTGCTGTGACAAACTGTTTTAAAGGCTTTAGACAAGTTTTGAAATAATGAGAATACTAGTTTGCCATTATCTCTAGCTTTATTAATGGTATTTATACAGGTTAGAAGTGCAGTGTTAGTACTTTTGGAAGGACGGAAGTCATGTTTTTTGGTGATAGGAGTTCTTCCTGTAGAAGATAGTTTAGCAATTGTTTTGAATACATTTTTCAAGTATTTTGTAGAGGGGGATAAGATTGCTATCGGTCTAAAGTTGGTAAAGTCTTCGTTGAATTTTCTCCTTTGTGCAGAGAAATAATGTGTGACTTTTTGCAGAGAGAGAATGTGGGATTCCTGGATGGGCCTATTTATAAGCATTGAGACAGGATAGACAATGCTACTGGCTGCTTTTTTAAGGTATTCACTTGGATGGTCATCAGCTGAAGTAGAGCATGGTTTGAGTTTGTTTAAGAGTAGTTTTATATAGGATGTGGACACAGTTCTGAGAGTGAAAAGTGGATGTGGTGACACATGGCTGCTGGACAGGGTTTGGGTTAGATGTTCGGGATTGCTTAGTTAAAGCTGCTATATACCTATGAAATAGGAGATGAACAGTATTGTAGTTTTGAGTGATGAGTTATTGGGAGAAAGGTTAAGACTGAATTCATGGCTGGGATGCAAGATTTCTTTAATGACTGTCAAGACTTTTTTAGTTTTTTTTTTTATTATTATTATGAAAGTTATTATAGTATATGTGTTTGTCTTCATTAATTTGCTTTTAGTACGAATGAGAAGCACTCTGAAGTTTTCAACATATTATTGTGTTTTATATTTTTGCTATTGTTTCCATGTTATTTCTGTGTCATGCATTAGCATTCTACTCTTTTTGGATAGCCAAATTGCATTATTTGTTTTTATCCCTTTCCTTCTAGAAAGTGCAAGACTCTTTAGTATATTCAGGAAAGTTGTATTGAATTCACCTTTGGCATAATTTAAGAGGAGGATTTTTAGGAAGTAGCAGTTAATAGATGATAGGTTAGTAATGAACATTTCTGGGTTAAACTTAGAAAGATTTCATTTTGCTTTATAAACATGCTGTTTAAGTGGATGTATGTGATGTCTGGTTGTATAGATTGGGAGATGATAACTGAAACAGTCAGACATTATACCTGAGGTGGTGTATTTGCTAGGCTCTGATACTAATATCTAGTCTAATAGGACATTTAATGTATTTGTATCATGTGTGGGGCTATTAATTAGTTGTGTGAAATCAAATAAGTTCATCCTAGATGTAGGGGAGTTAAGTTTAGTTCCAACCAATTGATATTCACTTCAACTAGTAGTATTTTTTCTTGTGGAATTGTTATGGATATCCAATGTAGGATATCTTCTAATATAGCTGTATTGTCACCAGGAGGGATGTAAAGAACAGTAGTACATATTTGATTAATTTCAGGAAAGTAATAGGAAGCTCTGCTGAAGTGAATTTATCATTGGTTTCTTGTAAATGGAAATGTGATACTTGTTGGAAAATGTTAAAGTGATGCCACTTTCTTCCCTGTTTATATGGTCATTACAAATAATATTATAACCAAAAAGTGTAATTTCTGAGTTGTTTATGCTGGGTTTAAGCTAAGTTTCAGTTGCAGAGAGAATATCAGGCTTATGTTGAGTAATCCAGGCATGTAATTCAGCAATTTTATTTCTTAGCAACAAAAATTAGATTGTTGGAGTTGGAGGGATTAAAGTAATGTGTGGAAGAGGATTGTCTTGATGTTCATTGTGATAGATGGGGCCAGGATTAGGGTGAATGTCTTCTCCTAAAAGGATTTTAGTATATTGGAGAATTATTGATACTTGTCTTTTGGAGAGTATTTCTCCACTTAATTTTGTTTGGGTTTGAGATTTTGAGATGAAATGGAGTTAATCAGGCTATATTTGGAGCAAAGGTGAGGGGCATCATTGAATAGGTTTGGTGCAATGTGCGGACAGCGTAGGAGGAAGTATGAATAGATGGTTGGGACAAGGCTGGGGATATGTTGAAAGCTATTGTAGAGTCATGGTATGATGAAAGATGGCCCAGGAGCAGGAACAGAATAGAGGATAAACTGAATGGTGGCTTGATTAAGTAAAGGGATCTGTATGTTATAGTTGGCAGGTAGTGGAGAAGTAGGGATCAAGAAGGAAAAGGAAGATGCAGGGTAGAGGAGTGTTTAGTGGTGGTGGAGACTGACGGCTGATAGCGTGTAGGTAGGAAAGAAGTATTTTCTATGGACGATGAGAGTTAGGTTGTCCTACTATCTTGTCTGAAATTTAAGGAATATGGGGTTTAAAAGGTTACAGTATGAGAATGTAGGTAAAATAGGAAGAAGGGAGTGTTTATATGGGAAAGTAGTAGATACAATGTAGATTAGATAGTAAGTGAGAGGTGTGACTATGAATGTATATACTGCAAAGCAGTATGGGAGGGAGAAAGGTAGCTAGAAATGGTACTAAACGATTAAATGGAAGTTGAGAATTGGGTAAAAAGAAACAGAAGTATTTGTATGATAGTAGTAAGGTTGTTTGGGAAGGTTTGGGAATAGGAGTTACAAATGTAATGTATATGTAAGAAGTATAATAGTATAGTAACAGAGGTAGTTGGGAACTGGAAGTATTGTGGATAATGAAGTACAAAGCAGAAGTTTTCTATCATTTCTTGACTGCAGAAACTTGTCTGCCAGGAAGACTAAGTAACTGCAGTATACAGTCTAAACTCCTGCTCAAGAGAAAACACATTGTTCAACTTAACAAACATTTCTTAGAATGTCAGGACAAGCCTGTTAGAAGGAAAGATGTTAAAAATTAATTTCCAGCATAGGAAAATGCATATTTGACTAGGTGAAGTTAATTCACAAAAATGTTTTTCAGGTTAAATTTACTTACATTGTCCAAAGACAAAATTCTCAGTGAAAATGTTTGGGAGTTCGCCCTTGTGGCAGAGCTTCTGCAGTATTATGCACTTCAATTTTTAGGGGTAGGGATTTGGCCTAAATGTAATAAATATGGGAGGTATTTTTTATTAGTCATTTTTAATGTAAAAGATATCTAGATGGTGGCCACTGGTGGGTGGTGGCAGAAGGGTAAGATGTGAGACTGAATTAGGATTGCAGTGATAATACAATCAAGGAAGGAGTTACTGCAAGAATGCATATTTGGTAATGTGGACTTCTTAAGTAGTTAAGGAAGCCCATGACTGGTAAGGAAGCCATGAATTTCTAAACTGTCAGAATTTAGGACATTTACACTGAAGTTTATTAGAAGCATTATATCTTTAAATGGTCTGATATGCTGTATAATTTCATTTAACAAATACATTGATTGATTCTGATTTGTTGAACAGAGAAGATAAGCTATGACCAGGGTAAGATTATGGTGTTTGTTAAAATAAATATTAAGAGTGAGCCATATGGGTCATGGCCATTTTCTGTAGAGTTCCATGCTTTTAAGAAAGCTTTGAGATTTTATTTAATAAGAAAAATATCTTACTGCTGTCTCTGGTTTCTGGTGTATCATTAGAACTCCAAGAAACACCCAGCCAACTTAGACTGTTCACTCTATAACACCTTAACCCTGCTGTACTGTAGGCCCATGAGGTATATACAAATGACCACTTGAGGACATATAAGTGTTTCAGATACATGGTTTTTGAATGCCCATGATTTTTCACTTTTTAAGTCTTTACTGCTGCACTCAGGCCAGGTTTTAAATATTTGGATAAAGGTGAGGAAGGACTGCTGACATGCTAGAAAAGGAGTGATATATACAGAGGGAATAGATAAAAAAGAGAATGTCCCCATTGTATGAGTTGCTTGTAATGCAATAGTCTAACTAATGCACTTAAGGGTGATAATATGGTAGTTTGGATTGAGAGTGTTTAATTTTTAGCTGTGTGGATTTTTCTTTTAGTATATATTTTGCAAAAGTTTATTTAGGTGGGATGTAGATGGTTAGTTAGATTCTGGTCTATAGTGAGCTATAGGTGTTATGAATGTTGATACCTCTGTCCTTATTTATTTACTTATTTGTTTGTTTGTTTATGGTTCTATTTTCTCTCTATAGAACTGTATCGAATATATGTATCAGGCTGTCAGCATTTCTTGAGAGGTATTTGGTATGTACTGGGTGTTTAAGAAGGTGGGTTAATTTGATATGGCAGTTGAAATTGTGGCTGTAATAAGGAGCTGTGGTGTGGTTACAGTGCTGTGAATGTCGAGATAGATAGGTGCATGATGAATGAGGGTGAGAAAAACAGAGGGATTCAAAAATCTACATCAAGTACTGTTAATATTACTAGGATGAATTTGTAGACGTCCAATTGCATATGTTCATAAGAAGAAACCATTAGAGGACACAAAGAACGGTCTATAGGAGATAGAATGAGGAAAGCAATTGTGGGGATCCTGGTATGCCAAAATGTCTAATAAATATGAGTTAGTTAAGACTGCATAAAATCTTTTCTACAGTAACATTGCGTCACTAAATAGAAACAAACTTATACTTTATAGAATACCCAGCTTATTGGTAAGAAAATGGGCTGGATTTAGTAGCTTAAAATTAATACCTGTATCAGTCTACAGTAAAATGCCAGTATGCAAAGCATGATGTATGCAAAACAATGGTAGTTCACCAATGTGTGAAGCATGGCCACAGGCAGGCAATAACAATACATACTGCAGTCAACAAAAAGCATACAATAATATACAATCAAACAGCACATGCACCTGTAATGAAAACGAAATCTGTAGTCTATATTACTCATCCTACCATCTGATTAGAATCTGTGGCAAAACAGTACCATCTAGTAGTACATATGGAAATTTATACAAGTAAAAGTATACAAAAAAGAGTGAATATAATGACCTTTACAGAGAATGTATGATATCCCACAATACAGGCCCCAGCATAGAACAACAACTACAAAAGAACACAGGGATATGGCAGGACTAATTGTGTGAGGTGCTTGGTGTAAACAGTAAGGACATGGCAGATTGTAAAATCAGTTATCAGGGAGACATAACCTATCATTTAGTAGTGTGAACAACAGGAAGGTAAAATCAATCACCAGGGAGAATGTAATCTATCATTTAGTAGTTTGAACAGGAAGGTCAAATGGAAATATTTTTTTCTTCTACACTTCATTTTGCCTTAAACTGTTGCAAAAGAGAGTAAAATCCCATGAGTGGAGGAGCTCTCTGGTCAGCCTCAGTAAGAAGCTGCGATCCCTGATAAAATCCTCCAAAGCTAGTTATGAAAACAAAATCGCCACTGATTCTAAAGACACCCACAAAGCATTCTATAGCTATGTCAAGAATCTCATTGGCAACACTCAGATCTGCTCTGAGTTACAGCACAATGACACTAAATATACAGACCCAACTGATATTGCCAACATCCTGGCAGATAGGTTCAGTGCTAACTTTACCCCCCTCTCACCCCCTAAAGAGCCCATCTCTATACTGGAAGAATGCAAAGTTCCTGTAATCATGGCTGCACAAGTAAAAACCACACTCTCCAAAGCCAAGAACACAGCATCCATGGGACCAGACAACATCCCAGGCTGCGTTCTACACAAACTACAGAATGAACTGGCATTCCACCTAAGTACCATGTTCAATCATAACCTCACCTCAGGCTTTGTACCTGCTGAATGGCGCACAGTGAAGGTTATCCCACTCCACAAGGGGGGAGCCACCACGGACCCCGGGAACTACTGCCCAGGCCATGGAACATATCATCATGGAACTTGTAAAAAAAGGCATTGGTAATCTCCAAACTTTGGACCACACCCAGTTCAGGTTTGTAAAAGGAAGATCATGTCTCCTACACCTAATAGACTTCTTTGAAGCAGTCATCAAAGCCGTAGATGTGGGTAAGGTGGTTCACACAGCCTATCTAGATCTTGCCAAGGCTTTCGACACCATCCCCCACTCTGGAATTATAGATAAACTCACTAAACTAGGTATAAATCCCTATGTCACAAGATGGGTTGCCAACTGGCTTACTGACAGAACCCACACTGTGAAAGTAGCAGATTCCAAATCCGACTTCAGACCAGTGACAAGTGGAGTACCACAGGGTTCAGTCCTGGGTCCTCTCTTGTTTGGTATCTACTTCTCTGAAGTACAGGCTAACACAGAAGGTCTTTGACTAACAAAGTTCGCAGATGACTGCAAACTAGGCACCATAATCAAAACTCCTAACGATGTGGACATCCTACAAAAGAGCCTCACTGACACAGATGCCTGGTGTCAAAGCCATGGCCTCAAACTCAATGCCAAAAAGTGCATTGTCATCCCCTTTGGTAAAAACTCTGTACCCATGAACTACAACATACGCGGTAGTGTACTTAACACCAAAAGTGTGATAAGAGACCTTGGGACACAGGTGGACATTAGTCTCTCCTTTGATAATCACATTGCCACAGTAGTCAGGAAATCTTTCTACATGGCACACCTCATCACAAAAGGTTTCTCATCCAGAAAAAAAGAGGTCATTGTTCCCCTCTACTCATCACTCATTAGACCCATTATAGAGTACAATGCCCCTTTTGGTATGTACCTCACAAGACATCTACAACAACTGGAAAGGCCGCAGAAATACCTCATAAAGCAGATTACTGACCTCAAACAGATGCCCTACACAGACCGTCTCAAAAAACTCCAGCTTTACTACATCGCATATCGCCTACTCAGAGGTGATCTCTGCCCAACATACAAAGCTGTGTCAAACCCAGAGCTGTTGGACATGCTCCACTTAAAGCAATCCCAATCCCTCTGAGCTACATGCTCTAGGGACCTAAACCTTGTCACCACAATAAACAGAATATGCCGGAGGGATAGATTCCTGTCCAAGAGACTTCCCATACTCTGGAATGAACTACCTATCTATATCAAACAAAGCTCCTCATTAGCACTCTTCAATAAAAATCTTGATGATTGGATGACAAATAGGAAATTCACCCCAGGGATCACTTCTGTGGCTCTGCTCGACAGTGGCACAGGAAAATAATTTTCTTGGGTGGCAAAAGCCAGGGTACCTTTTTAGCTGGGCTTGTATAGGCCCCAGGGCCGATAGCCTAGTACCTACCTATGAACTTATGAACCTAAATGCTGGCATATATCACATAAGAGCATAAGCAGAATAGGAAAGTAAGGAAGGCTCATTTACATTTGAACAACTTATGCATAGCATTATGGCTACAGCATTTCCTCCTTTATAACTTGGTCAGTGCTATATTTTAAAATCTCTTTTTCTGAAAGGACTGTGAGCCTGACTTTTTTGCATTTTAGTTTCCATACTGACACTGCATAACATCTGTCAGTCATGTATTATGTTTTTTAAATAAAACTCATGCTCTGCATTTATGTGGTAAAATGCTTAATCATTTTGTCTCCTTTGATGGTGAAAAAACACACAAGAGCATATTCTTTAATTATACTTTTGTTAATGAAGTTAGCCAGTACTGAGAAGAGCTCATTTTGAAGACAGGACTTGGGAGCACAGCTTCATAGTCAATATATAGTAGTTGTTAAGGAAAGAAAAAAGTTTTAAAGAGCATACAATGAACAATATACTCTAGAAGCATGGCAAACTGTCCCCTTAGGTCAAATGATAAACAATAACTTAGAATAAAATTCCTATATCAATCTGATCTATCTCACACCTTCATATTTTCAAGCCAATACTAAATGACTTCCTCTCTGCCTCCTGGCTTTGTCTCTGCTGCTCATCTGGGACATAGTTTATTCTAACATCCACCATCACCTTCTTATATCTCCCTTTAAAGCACTAAATCACTTAACCTGCTAATCCCTTCTTATACTTCACTTTACTGTAGTACTGAAACTACTATGCCTACTTCTAATTACACAATCAAATTTCTATTCCATCACTGCTTCTCTTTTAACAGTTAAACGTACTTGCCCCCTCTTATACCTCAGTCTAATTTGTTTCCTAAATTACTTCTACCTGTCTTATGCACCAGTCTTTTATCTCTAAATTCCAAATACAATGATTGTCTTATACACCACTCTTTTGTCTGTAAATTCTAAATACAATTCTTGTATATTAATATTAGTGAGTATCAATACAAATTTTGTTATGCTGAATACTATGCTACGTACTCAGTGAAACTGTATTATACAGTTTATTATTGTAAACATTGATTGTGCTAAATATGTTATATTGGAGCTTTTCTCCCAGGCCTTCACTCAAAATGAACACCTGTGCCCCAGTTGGACTTTTCCACTAAGCACACGTCAATCAATCAATAAATAAATAAATAATGTAATGAACTGACAGAAGGTCTTAAACACTTAAGATCTGGAGAAAATACCTGGCATAATCTAATATGAATCAAAGACATGACGAACTGCTAGAAATGACAGCTATATACAATACTTATTCAATGCGGCGATGATGTATTGACAGATCACCAATAAACAAGTTAAAAAACAAGACAAGCAGACCTTATTAATAGGTGTCTTGAAGTATGACGGCATACCTTTATATCAGACAGGACAAAACTTGGTAAAGAGTGGAGTAAGGAATATGGTAGGCTATTAGAGTACAAAGGCAATACAGGCAAACGTGGTTTTAGCAAATTGTTATTTTTCTCTATGGGGACTATTGTGGCTATATATTAGTGGGCAGAGGAATTCAAAAAGCTTCTGAACTGGCTTGTGCTCATTACTGCTCCTACATACTTATCACCATTTATAACTCCTCTGAGCTCCGATCTCACACATATATCTAATTTATCTGTCTGCCCGCCCCTCTTTCTCTCCTTCTCCTTCCCTCTCTCTCTCTCTCTCTCTCTCTCTCTATATATATATATATATATATATATATATATACATATATGCATGTGTGTGTGTGTGTGTGTGTGTGTGTGTGTGTGTGTGTGCGTGTGTGTTTGCGCCAGTAACTTAGAGGTTTTGCTCAATGTGACTGCAAACTGAAGAAAGATGAAGTACACTCAGGTTATGAGGGAGTCCTGAACTATCAAATGATTGCCATTATGTGCTGAGTTAAGTCAGATAGCTAAAGGCTCCAGTCTGCATACCCTTCAAGGAATTAATGGCAAACTCCAGAACAATATTTTAGAGTTACACTTGACAAAAGGCAGTCCCAGCTTCTTCAGATCTAGTCTGGTGTCTCCTAGGGCTTTGTCCTTAGACCACTGTTCTTTTAACCTTCTATATTAACTTTTTCACTATACTTCAAGCGAATAAAAGTCTTTTCGGTACTTTTCCATTATCAGGGCAACACTATAAATGTGGTAAGTAGCGCTTGTAATTTTAGCACAGTCGTTATCTTCCATATGTCTATTAGTATGGGGGGTTGACAGGAGCTGCATCAGTTTTTCTGTGTCTTTTTTTAATTACATTGCAATTATGAAGAGTGGTTGGCCAACAGGCTACCTGACAAGCTCTGCTAACAGCGAGGCTTCCGAGCGCCAGCTAGCACGTGGATGGTGTTGCCCGATGAAACTGCATCACTTTTCTGTTTCTTTCTTTTTTTTTTTTTAATATGAAGTAGTACTCCCTCATCCTAATGCAGTTTAAAATAGCTATGGGAAGCTTTAGTAGTGGTTGCTGCTTTGGGAAAATCTTCCACATATGTTAACCCTGAAGCATTTTATTTGAAGTGGCATCTACTGCATTGATACTGTTAGCTTGACAGCAGTAACAACCCCTTCTTCAGTCACAGAATAGTATAGACTTTTGTTTTATATGTAAACTATTTTTTTAACAGATGGGAGTCGTGGTTTGCTGATAACACTTAACTATAGAGGGTTTGAGAGCAGCTACATCACTTTTCTGTGGGCAATCTATCTCATGTAAAATAAAGGAGTCAGGAATGATAACCATTTTAGACCAAAAAAATCATTGACAAAACTATCGCAAGTATGAAGTGATTGGCCAATAGACATATAGAAGCTAACAAGGTTGGCAACAAACATGCAGACGCTAACGGCGAGGATTCCAAGCAGCAGCTACTACATTTATAGTGTTGCCCTGATAACGGAAAAGTACCGTCTTTTCTTATATGCTAATTATATGCTTGTTTGGTCTACAGGAGTTTCTTTAAAAGACATGACTAAGCACCATAGCAGTAAATTGACATAGCTTTCCTTTGGACTGTAGCAGCTGGGACTTAAAATTATCCTCAGCATTGTTAACTATGAATGATGCATCACAGAGCCAGATAAACAGCATTTGGTTACTGTATGCACCTACAAAAATTTGGGAATTTAGCTTGACTTCTTTATGTACTTTGCTCATGTGCAGAAATGGACTGAAAAACATTCTGCATAACTTAATACTGTGCCTCTAATACACTGGCCAGCAATGGGAAGCAGCAAGTATGGAAATGAATATTAACATCTGCTCTTAATATGAACAACCAATCATAGGATCTGAGTCTGTTATTTACAAAACTTCAATCCTACTAAAGCAAAACACTCAGATTCATTACTTAGGCTCCTAGAAGTTAGCACTAATATCTGACCGCTCAGAAGTAGAATAGTTACCAATTACATTTAATTTCTCATTCCTCTTCTGTACCATAATTTTCAAAATTATAAATGTACAGTAAATTATCACAGCTCCTTGTAGCAACACTTACTAGTTGAATCATTCAAGCATAATTTCAGTCACCTCAGGCCTCTAGTCTGTCGCTTGAGGTGTCTTCTTCATTCTTTAATCTGTACATCAACTCATCTTCCGTTCCAGCCCTAGTCATGCAGAACTCCATACCAAGTAAACTAAGGCAACAAAAATAATTTTTTCTGCCTTCATCAACCAACTCAAAACCTATGTCAAAAAGGAAGGCAGGTGTAATTGTATTTGTGTTGTAATTTAGCCTACAACATTTACTCGATCAGGTACTCTTGTGTTTCATATTGCGTGGATTATTTGGCATCTAACTTTATACTGAATATTTCAATTAATATAAGTTTTTCCATTATATTTTACATTTGAAACCTGAAAAGAAAATAGTTCAAAAGTTAGTTTTCTGCATTACTAGTTCAATAGATTTAAAACTGTCACTGTTTTTAACAAAAGGGATGATAAGTTTTATTATTTTTCTGGGAAAGTAACTACTTGTTTAAATGATTACTTAACCTATCAACAGTATACTGTAGTTCCATTATTAAAAAATAGAGACATGCCTTTATAAGAGGAATTTGCGTATTTTAGGATATAAATTGCTAGTTTGATTTCATTTTCTGACTTTAGGAACAGTGAAATTATGTTATGCCATTTTAAATGTTATTGGGATAACACCAGCCTCATGAGCACATTTCTTGAAATTTTCAGTGTTAATTTTGTGCTTTTATGTTGTTTCTGTTGCTCATGAAGTTTTCTACCAGGGGGCCTTTCTAAGCCTAGGCAAGTTTTCCAAAAAGAATAACAATGTCCTGCGCAGTCTTGAACTAGGACATTGAGGGACAGACATTTATAAGCTTGTCATCACAGCTTCTGTGATAAGGAAAACTAATATAACTTAAGTTTTACTTTTTTTAAGTTTTATTATGCTTTAAATTATTTATAGCTGTTTGAATGTAAGGTAAAAGGATTGTTAGCTTGTTATGGTCAGCAGTAGAAGTGCAGCAGGCATCATACCTTTATAGCTGCAGGAAAAATAAAAACAGAGAGTATTTCAGTTATTTTTACTTGGAGATGTAATGTTATTCCATGCAAATGAAAGGAACAAGTGATATTTCTGCTTAGAGTTTAATGTCAGGGTTATTTAAAACAAGACTTGATTGTCCCTCTCTTTTGTCTTTCTTCTTATTTCTCCTTTGTTTTATTTCCTCTTTTCTTGATACTAGTAGTTCTGTGGTTTTAGATCTACTGATTATTAATTAATCTTTATTTTAAACATATGGCTTACGTTTAGACAATTCAGGATTATTAATTAGCTTATACTTACAGTGGATGTAAAAAGTGTACACACCCCTGTTAAAATGCCATGTTTTTGTGATATAAAAAAATGAGACCACAATAAATCATTTCAAAACTTTTCCCAGCTTTAATGTGACCTATAACCCTGCAATTCAATTGAAAAAACAAACAAATCTGGTAGGGAAAAAAAATTAAAAACGTTCAGTAAGCTGGTTGCATAAGTGTGCACACCCTTAAACTAATAAGTTGTTGAAGCACCTTTTGATTTAATTACAGCATTCAGTCTTCTTAGTTAGGAGTCTGTCAGTATGGCACATCTTGACTTGGCAATATTTGCCCACTCTTCCTTACAAAAGCGCTCCAAATCTGTCAGATTGTGAGGGCATCTGTTGTGCACAGCCCTCTTCAGGTCACCCCACAGATTTTCTATTGGATTTAGGTCTGGACTCTGGCTGGGCCATTCCAAAACTTACATTTTCTTCTGGTGAAGTCATTCTTTTGTTGATTTGGATGTATGCTTGGAGTCATTGTCATGCTGAAAGTTGAAATTCCTCTTCATCTTCAGCTTTCTAACAGACACCTGAAGGTTTTGGCCCAAATGTGACTTGGAACTGTTCATAATTACCTCCACCTTGACTAAAGCCCCAGTTCCAGCTGAAGAAAAGCAACCTCAAAGCATGATACTGCCACCACCATGCTTCACCATGGGGAGGGTGTTTTTTTGGTGATGCAAAGTGTTGTTTTTGTGCCAAAAAATAATTCCTTCTGGAATTGTGGCCAAAAAGTTCAACCTTGGTCTCATCAGACCATAACACATTTTCCCACATGCTTCTGGGAGACTTGATGTATTGTTTTGCAAATTTTTAGTCAGGCCTGGATGTTTTTCTGTGTAAGAAAAGACTTCCATCTTTTAACCCTACCTCATAGTCCAGACATATGGAGAACATGGGAGATCGTTGTCACATGTAGTACACAACCAGTACTTGCCTAAAATTCCTGCAGCTCCTTCAGTGTTGCTGTAGGTCTCCTGGCAGCCTCCCTAACCAGTTTTCATCTTGTCATTTCTTCAATTCTGGAGGTACATTTAGTGCTTTGCAACATCACTGTTGTCCCATATTTTAACACTTTTTAATTTTGTCTTCACTGTGTTCCATGGTATATCCAGTGCTGTGGAAATTTTTTTGTACCCTTCTCCTGACTGATACCTTTCAGCAATGAGATCCCTTTGATGCTTTGTAAGCTCTCTGTGAACCGTGGCTTTTGCTGTAGCAGGCAACTGAGTAAATGTCAGGAAACTGAGCCCAGGTTGCCTAGGTTACAATCAGGGCTCTATCCCTCCCTCTATGTCACAAAGCCAAAAAATTATGAAATGATGACATCAAAGATGGAAGAGCAACTTAGAAACATGTAAAACAGGTGCACCACACCATGTTACAAATATATTCTAAGCACATCGTTAGGAGTTTTGATTATGGCTCCTAGTTTGCAATCATCTGCAAACTTCATTAGCCAAAGGCCTTCTGTGTTAGCCTGTACTTCAGAGAAGTAGATACCAAACAGGAGAGGACCCAGGACTGAACCCTGTGGTACACTACTATTCACTCTTTCAAGGTTGGATTTGGAGTCTGATACTTTCACAGTGTGGGTTTTGTCAGTGAGCCAGTTGTCAACCCATCTTGTGACATAGGGATTTATACCTAGTTTAGTGAGTTTATCTATAATTCCAGAGTGGGGGATGGTGTTGAAAGCCTTGGCAAGATCTAGATAGGCTGTGTGAACCACCTTACTCTCATCAACTGCTTTAGTGACCACTTCAAAGAAGTCTATCAGGTTCAGTAGACATGAACTGCCTTTTACAAACCCAAACTGGGTGGGGTCCAGAGTTTGGAGATTACCAGTGTGATTGTTTATAAATTCCATGATGATACATCTTTGTGCAGTGGGATAACCGTTGCTGTGCGCGATTCAGTCTTTCTTTGCTTTTTATGGAAGTGCATCCAGGACTAAATGGTTTATTGTATAGCTAGGTAGTTAGCCCTAGCTAGAGTAGGTTAGTGGATAGTTTCATTAGGATTTCATAACCAAACTAGGAACTTGTAGTTTCCATGAAAGTGTTAGAGAACTGTTTTTGTTTAACCAAAACATTTTAACTTATGGTGTGTCTTTGGGTTCATAGATTAGTACTAGGCTAACTGCCCTTGTGGGCTATTTTAAGCCTAGCCAATTAGCCCATGTCAGAATCAAACCCTGTGCATGATGTCTGTAAGGTAAACACTTTAACCATTATGTCAGTCTCCCACCCTCTGTGTCATTAAAATACTCAGTCATTTTCTCATGAAGAATAAACTTAAGAAACCCATTTCATGTTTGAATTGCATTTATCTCAGAATATATAAAAGGTCTATGGGTCTATGTTTGGCTAATGAAAACAAGAAAGTGTGAATGGCTAACTACCAAATGTGAAACACTGAATGGTAAAATTAGTGAACAACTACTTCAATGAAAATAAATTCATCAAATGGGCATAGTCGGCCAACATCATGAACTCAGCCAATCAAGGTGTGGGCTTCGCCCCCACACCCCCCCCTAACTATATATACCAACTCTGAGATCACACTACAGTGGGGAATAGGACAAATTTATAAGGTTTTCCTTCACTTATCTTATGTGTCGCATTACGTCCTGGCTGTTGGCCAACTATGGCCATTCAATTAATTTATTTTCGTAGTAGTTGTTAGTTGTTCACTAATTTCATCTTTCGATGTTTAATGTTTGGTATTTAGTCATTTGCAGTTTCTTGTTTTCAGTAGCTGAACATAGACCCAGGACATACAATAACATAATTAGGCAATAGAAATGCGTATGGTATCATTCTTCTCTTTAAATGGTACTGGTCTGAGTAGTAGTTGCAAAAGGATAGACTTCACCAAATATCTTTAGAGTAAATAATGCAGGTATAGTAATTCTACAAGTAACTAAATTATTGGAAAAATATATATAGAAATTTGGTTTAAAAGACTACAGAAGTTTAGTAAATTCTTCCTTTAAAGAAAAAAGTAGGGGAACCACAATATCTTGTAAAAACAATGTTATTATGCCTAACCCTATCTGAAACTTTTAAATCCTGCCACTGCTCCACTGAGGAAGCTATGGACTAATAACAAAAACTGCTGTAAGGTGCTATCATGTGTTTTGTTGATAGGATACAATTTGCAGGTGAACTGAAGAGTAAATTACTTAGACGCTATATGAGGTGGCATTTCATTGCAGAAAAAAGTTAATAGCTGCATGGGAAAATCTTACTGAAAAAGCCATAGATTCCTCATGGAATCCAAATACAGTTGTATGGCTCAAGAGTGCACACAGCAGATATAAAGTAATTTAAGTGAGATATAGGAAGAATGTGGAATATTTTACCAATAATCCACAACTGGGTAACTGATCTACCCATGACTGGTATGGTTTGATCACAAAGGTGTAGCTAGTCATGGATAAACTAGTATTATCCACATACAGGACTAGATTATTACTATTACACAATGCCATGAATGAAAAAAAAGGTATGGCCCCCCCATGAATAAACCAGTATTATCCACACACAGGACTAGATTATTACTATTACGCAATGCCATGAATGAAAAAAAAAGGTGGGGCCCCCATGAGTAAACTGGTATTATCCACACACAGGACTAGATTATTACTATTACACAATGCCATGAATGAAAAAAAAAGTGTGGCCCCCATGAGTAAACCAGTATTATCCACATACAGGACTAGATTATTACTATTACACAATGCCATGAATGAAAAAAAAAAAAGGTGGGGCCCCCATGAGTAAACCTGTATTATCCACATACAGGACTAGATTATTACTATTACACAATGCCATGAATTAAAAAAATGTGAGGTCCCTCATGAATAAACTGGTATTATCCACACAGAGACGTGATTTATTGCAATTAGATATATGCCATTATTTAAAAATGTGCCAACACTTGCATGGTGCATTAGGGTAAATACAGTTTGTGCCACACATTTTTTTTTCTGGACCGTGGAGTGTGCATGCATTCAACAGTTTATGTGAGGCTACTTGCAGACTGTTGACATCATGGGGTCAGTATAAAGTGATATTTTTTAAATAATCTAAGGTTAATTTATATCTTTTATGCTTTGTGTGCCTTTGTGGAGGGGGAATTTGTTTGTAAATCTGTTTAATTTTCTGCTTAGCCGAGTGGAGCATATGGCATCTGTAGCTTTGGTTTTAATAGCTATAGCCACAGTGACTTTTCCCTTTGGGTGTTGTTGGATTTACAATGAGCACACTGGTTGCTTTGCAGAAGCAGTGCACATGTTTTAGAATAAAGTATAACAATAGATATACTAGATGGGCCAAGCAGCCCTCTTTCACTGATAACTTCTGTTTCTAAAGTTTGCCTTAATAGTTTGTGATATAGCATTTTCAGATTCAGCAGTAGATATTCCTTCCAAGTTTTACCTTTCCTTCTATGGTTTCAGATTGATTCTTTTTGTAATTGTGATCAGTAAGAAGTGAACAGTAAGTGAGGTAGCTTTAGGCAAACTGTCAACATCGTCACATTCAGTTAGAGCAAATAAACGTCCAAGAGCTTTAATGCTTTAGATGTCAGAAATTATTTTCATAGTGCATCACAATCAAGCTGTGAACCTACAGCTACACTGGTGTCACAATGATGTATGTAACAGACTGATACAAGAGTTCCACAGCATTTTTTCTTTATTATACATGACTGCGTGTAGTAAATCATATATACTTTTCCTGTGAATAATCCATTCAGATATATTTTGCATTGAATATTTTTTTATCTCTGTCAATAAAAACGGGGTTACTACTTCAATTAGCATAACAATTTCTTACAACTTATGTATCAAGCATTTTTTTTTCTGAAAAAAAAATAAACACCTGTGAAGCTAAAGGCTATGCATCTCTGCTTTTGTGCTACTTGAATTGTCAGCAGTACCCAGGTGTGCAGTATTTGCAATGCAATCACATGTCAGTTTTAGTTGTATTTGGCTTAGTATATTTTTTTATCTGACTCTACAATCATAGCCTGGTAATTCTCTGAAATGTTACTCGTGCATAATACTAGAATTATGCAGCCATTCTAAATAATACAAAATATGTACTGCTAAAACGCAACCAGAAAAATATGACTGTGATTTAATTTTCTGTTGTACAGCCCTGAAACAAATGACTCCTTCTTCTATGTTTACACTTCATTCTTATATATTGATGTCATTATGTCAGTGCCTGAGTTAATTAATATTAACTCATAAATCATTCATTTTACACACTGTGTTCCTGTCAAGCATGAGCTTGAGAAATAATACTGCTTTCTTAGCAGCGGGAATTTTTCTATGCATTAGAATATCTGAGTGGCACAGTGAGATACAGGGTAGTATTATAGCCCTATATTGTTTGGTTCTCTGGTTCTTGGATGATGTGTCTTTTAAATGGGCCTTCACTTGGTGCCCCAATTTTCTCCAAAGATGTAGTAAATTGGTGATCCACTAAATTGCCTGTAGGTGTGTGTGTGTGTGTGTGTGTGTGTGTGTGTGTGTGTGTGTGTGTGTGTGTGTGTGTGTGTGTGTGTGTGTGTGTGTGTGTGCGTGTGTGTGTGTGTGTGTGTGTGTGTGTGTGTGTGTGTGTGTGTGTGTGCGTGCGTGTGTGTGTGTGTGCGTGTGTGTGTGTGTGTGTGTGTGTGTGAGTGCTTGTGCACTCTGTTTGAGATTGTGTGTGTGCACATCCTATGATGGGTTAGCACCCCTTTCTGGTTGAGTTTCTATGATTTCGTACTACTGAGTGCCAGTATAGTCTCCTGTTCCTGTGTAACCCTGCATCAGTGAATGAATGAGGTAATATCTTAACTCTGTCTTGCTCAAAAACTTTCCAATAAATATTACTAATGCACATTCTCACTCAATTATACTTCAGGTTTTAAAGTGTGTATGCATTGCAGTCAAACGTTTAGTTACAGCTCATCAGCCTTGTCATTAATTTAGTAAATTTCATTTAGTGAAGTGCTTTTTTAGTTTAAAGTGCTGTACAAACAAATACAAAATGTTCCTATAAAACAGATACCATATAATATTGCATTACTAAAAGAGTCAAGGTTAATAAAATAAAATAATCATATTAAATTAATGGCATCTTTGTGGAAGAAATAGCTATTCAGGTTTTGTTTAAAGTAGTAATCCTGCAGTCTGAAATGTTCACTGGTGCTGTGGATAGCTCTCCCTCACACCACTTGGTTCTCCACTTTGGTTCCTGGCTGGAGTGCCTTCTATGCAGTCACTACATATTCTCCCTGTGTCTGTCTGTGTTTTTGCTGACTGCTCCAGTTTCCTCCCACATCTTAAAGACATTCTCTGGATGAATTAGTGATCCTCCCAACTGCCCGTAACTGTTCAGTCTATGAGTGAGAGTATCTATGCACCATATGTTGGACTGGCATCCCTTCCAGGTTTAGCTTTTCTGCCTTGTGTACACTGAACAGAAAGACATGCTCCAGTTCCTCTGCAACCTTTAATTCAATAAAGTTGATATCTGAGAAGGAATAGTGAGGCCTGTCAGCACTGAATATGGCTATAGGCTGCTTGCTGAGATGGAGTAATGGTCTGGCAGGTAACTGCAAGAATGAAGAAATACAGATGAAGAAATTAGTGGGACTCAGTAAACTATCTTTAGAGGACACTTTTACATAATATAGGAGCTTCTCTTTTATTGTGATAATGATCTCCACAACACCATGGTGGACACTACAACACCATAGAGGGTACTGTGAACTGGGCAGTCCTATTACTGATTATAATTATCTTCAGGATTACTGAATCTTTGGGTACAGAGAAAGATACCCTGATAGTGACCTTTACCTTTTGGACAAACCTGTCTGAAGTTCTGGACAGTTTGCGAAATTTTACCAGACTGGAATCAGCCAAGAAAACTGCTTCCATCAAGATACTATTACTTAGCACAAATCATACTATTCTATATTTTCTGTGAGTCTGCACTTCCCACCAATTGGCTTTTCAATTAATTTCCTCTGAGGTCGCATCATGGGGCATCCTGGAGGAGAACACAGATAATTCTTAATTCTATCCATTAGCAGTTTTTTTTTTAATTTGTCCATAATATTAACATTCCACAGTTAGTGAGGTAGGCTATTCTACAAGATTCTTGTGTTTCAAACAAAACCCTGGTAACTAAGAAATTTCAATCTTAGGAGGAGCACTTTCAGTCAGCAGAGACCCTGACAAGTTAACAATCATAGCTTGCAAAAACACAAGTAGTTTCTTCAGTTCCTTCCACAAAATGTGAAATGAAAGGTCTAGGCATATTTCACAACCATCCTTAATTTTACAAAATGTCCCTGATTTTGCTTAATATTTCGGTTTGGTCCACATACGTATTTTGTTTTATGGCAAATTGTTGAAAATTCAGTCAATAAATGATAACAGACATTTGAATGGAAGGCTTCAGACATTTCAGAAAATTCATGCTAATGCAAAAACTGTTATTCTAACAATTTCTAATTGTATAAGATCTGTCCCGGACTTTGGACCTTCTCCAAACTATTTTTTGGCTTTGTCCCTGATTCTTGAGTTAAGAGGATGAGAGCTATGGGTCTAAGGAATTACATTCAAAAGGCATGCAAATGCATTTTACATGTGCTAAAGTCTTCAGATTTCAGTTCTAAGAAGTTATAGGTTAAGGGACATGACATGGGTTCAGATGAAAGGTTTTCAGAGTATAGAGTGTTGGATATGGGGCATATGTCTGTAAACACTAATGAGCTAGCTGCAGTGATTGGCATGTTATAGGTTACACACAAGTTCTAGAAAAGTCAATTTGAAATATAGACCTTATGGAGTTAAAGTTAAATCTATTGTGTGTTTCCTTGTGTGTTATTTATCAAGTCTCTTGACATGACATGATGTGAGAATCATTGAAATACTGTATGTGTCGCATCTGTGGAAGTGGTGTTTGCAGAGCATTTGTGAATAGGATTCACAGATGATTATCACAATGCATGGTGCAAATTAGCATAGGAAGTGGCACATAGCAGCGTATGTGATTCAGAGACAGTACAGCAGTGCAAGGGGAAAACAGTGTCAAGCGAATGATTGCATAATAATATGAAAATGAGGAATCACATGCAAATGAGATGTAGAAAGTACACAATTTATTTATTTATGTTTTACTCTGTCTGTCGATCATTCATCCCTCTCTCTCCAATTGGTCCATTCATGTTTCATTACTGGCACATGGATTAGTTAAGAGGGGATATAAATCAGGCAGCTGTTAGGGGGTAGCTGGAATTTTTTTGTATGTTTTGCAACAATGATTATTGTAAAAAGAAAGCATTTGAAAATTCAAGTTTAAGACTTTAACACCTAATGGCCTTAATAGGGAACTAAGTTGTAAGTTTTTGATTGGCCAAAATATTCACTATCAGATATATAGTTTGTATTTATATTCCTTGAAATTGTGTTTTTTATTATCATTGAAGGCTCTGCTAAGGTGTTTTATTTGTGGTAATTAGACAGAGACTTTTTTGTATGTTGCCCTATTGCCCTATACCCCCTTGCAAATGTGCAGGAAGGCTACCAGCAGGTGGCTGTTCAGTGAGTTGACCATGTTGGGCAGCTTCCTGCTTCCATGAGAATGATCACAGCAAACAATCCCTCCCTCTGACATAAGATATTGTGAACCATCCTCCACAGTCTATACCTGGGATGATCATTCCCACTCATGTGCCATCTGAGCATTTGTAGCCCCTCCACTCATAACAGGGGCAACTGGGATTTGCCCCTTTACACATTTCTTATCCCAGCTGAACTCCTCAAGTGCAGGACCAGTAACTGAGCCCAGGTTGCCTAGGTTAAAATCAGGGCTCTATCCCTCCCTCTATGTCACAAAGCCAAAAAATTATGAAACGATGACATCAAAGATGGAAGAGCAACTTAGAAACATGTAAAACAGGTGCGCCATACCATGTTACAAATATATTCTGAGCACAGGGATTTTTGGTTTGCTGGAAAACTGAGTTGTTAGAAGTAGCAGCAGCTATTGCAGAATGACACATATTAGTGGCCACTACCAGAGCACATGCCCACAATGTTTTAAACTGTGCCCTTTGTGCCACAGTAAAAGTATTGTCAGTGTCTTACACACTGTCACCTCATGGATAAGCAGATAGTGGAGTGCTACTTTGTGGAGAGGGTGATCATATGTTACCTAGTCAAAGTGTGCAATCAGAAGCAGAATCAAGGGTACTATATGGCTTTCCCACCCTAGTGGACACAAGGGTATGTGTAGCATTAACCATTAACTATATGGACCCTCCAGTGAACTGGACATGTTATGGATATCACAGGCCTTATTTCTCTGCTCCTTGATGTCATGCTGCAGCATTTGGAGATAGCATATGAGGTTCTCCCAGAACTGCAGAGAGGATAGCTACTACTGTGTGGGTGTTTTACAGCATAGACAGTTTTCCTTATCACCCTAGGAGCCATAGCTTGCACAAACATTGCCATCAAGGCCCCACCTGGTCTACAAGGACTGAGATACATCATCAAGAATATTTTCCCTCCCTTAACTGTCAGGTGATGTATAAATTCCAGGGTATTATATATAATGTGTCCTTGTACCACTCAGGCAGTTCCCATGTTTCACACATGTGACACAAGTACAATCTATGTCAGTGGTTCATGTGGAGGGGGACTTCCCATTGGGTCATCTAATTGACAGGTGCATCCATAGTGGGTTGCATAGGGCAGCATACACACTTAGCATACAAGCAGAGAGCAGATCATATATAATAGTGAGTATTGGTTTGCAGGCAATGCTGGATATGCCTTGGAGCCAGGGATGATGACCCCTATCTATAACCCTCAGACTATGACACAGATGGCATACAACACAAACACATGGATTGTCACAGAACACATGGTTAGCCAACTGAAAGTATACTTGCTCTGCCTTGATACATCAAGTTAGGTGCTGTCATATGCACCTAAGACTTGCAGCAAACCTGTCATGGTGTGTGCCATGTTGCATAATATGGCACTACAGAAACAGCAACAGAAGGGAAACATCCCAGCAGGGACCACCACAGCAGAAGGACCAGTAGTGGAAGAGCAAGGGATAGAGTCTAGGGATGGCCATGCAGCAGTGGTACCATATGAGAGGCAGAGTTAAGTGCAAAACTTTGGGACACTGGCAAAGAAATTATGTTGGATTCACAACTATGGGTCATGATACAGAAGACAAAAAATAAAATGATGCATATGTTATTACACCCAGAATATGAAAAGTTGTACACAGACTCACCGTGCTAAAAATCAGACATAACCATACCAATCCAGGTTATAGTGTGGCCACAGCACAATGATCAGTTGCACAGGTGTTTTGGGGAGAGAGTGACATATGACATCAATGCTAGCATATGAGATATGGTCAAAGAGGTCAATTTTTTAGCCACTTATTCTGGAAGTAGGTTGTGCAGAATCAGAGATTACATCCACCATTGGTGGAGTTGAGCTGCCATATTGTGACTATCAGTGATGCCCACTGTGGTGTCTTACAGTCTCTGGGCTTCATGCAGCTATTTGTTGCGAAAGGCGTAGAACAATGGGATTGTTTGTATGCATGCAGCCTGGCAGGGAATTACAAGCTAGGAGCCTACAGAACATCATCATCATCATCATCGTCGTCATCTATGAGCAGGAAAACAACCACAAGCGGGCATTGATCTCTGTGTGTCCACAAAAGATACTGAAGGTGTAGAATTTTGGGAGCATTCATGAACAAATGATGAGGGGGTTACATGTGTTTAGCCTGTGGAGTACAAGCACCCATGAGCACGATATTGACAATATACAGGGGTGGCAGCCTTCATGGCAATAGCTGACAGTAAATGGGTTGAGTATTTTAAGCACTAGCAGCATGTGCCCAGCCTCCTTGCATCTTGGACCTATGAAAGCCACAGACTGCATGGCCTGCACAGGCAGATTGGACAGCATTTACCATGTACCTCATCAAAGCATCCATGCAGAAAATATTTACCACTAGAGACCTAAGTAGCAATATTTCCCCCCTGAATCTACACTCCAAGTCACTGAGCAGGTACTGCATATCATTATGTAAGTCATAAAGCACACCTGCCATCTCCACAATGGATCACAGACCTGAACCTCCACTAAGGGATCATGGACCTGCACCTCCACTAATTTATGTCAAATGTTATATCCAGATCGGAGACAGACTGGAAATATGACAAGACTGCAAAACACACCCCCCAATCTGGCACTTATGAACAATTTGCATATGCCAGAGGCAGTTCACATTCCTTATACTGTGTGGACTGAGGATTTATGACAACCTTGGTTGGTGCTCACAGCACTCCAATGAGTGATTTCCCTCATTTTACAAACAAAATAAAGATGTATTTTACTAAATGGAATCAAGTTCTCACTGAATGCCCAGGACACTGTCTTGGGGCTTATACCTTTTTTATTTTGGTTAAAATAATAAATATGTGGATGACCATAAGATGATGTCAAAATAGTCCGACATAGAACAAATTGATATACTAAATAAATGAGTCACCAATCTTGGTCAAAACGTTAATGCCAACAAATGTAAAGTTATGTGCATAGGGAGACCTATCTCAGAAAGTTTGGTAAAATTAAATAATGACACACTTCAGCATGCATCTGGAATAAGAGACTTGGATATTACCTGGGGTAATAAACTTAATTTTAAATCTAATGCCATACAAGACAGAAACAAGTTACTATTAAAAATGGGCCCAAAACAGTGATAAGTTACACAGTGCTGACCAGTCTCTACATTATTTTGATTAAGCATCTATTTAAATATAACTTTAACTTTTGCTGTTATTCCAAATATGAGTTGACACTCCTTGAACAAGTTCAGACAAAATTTACACAATACATTCCAGCATTTACTAGCATTGGACAGAGACAGAAACACTTTTCCTTCTAAAGCTGTACAGTACATCATAAACCAGTGGTAAATTATGCCTAGTATATAAAGCTTGTCATAACAAAACATTAAGAGCTATTTTGGTATAAAAATTATATAGCAGCACTAAGACCCACAGACATGAAAATAACCACACTCTGAATTTGTCTTCGGGACTTTTAAGATATATAGCTTCCTTAGACAGATCACTCCTATTCTATGAAGGAGACATTCCTTAGATAGATAACATACAAAGCTACATCAAACCCAGAGCTGTTGGACATGCTCCACTTAAAGAAATCTCAATCCCTCCGAGCTACACGCTCTAGGGACTTATACCTGGTCACCACAATAAACAGAACATGCTGGAGGGATAGATTCCTGTCCCAGAGATACTTTGGAACAAACTACCTGTCTATATCAAACAAAGCTCCTCATTAGCACTCTTCAAGAAAAATCTTGATAATTGGATGAAAAATAGGAAATTCACCCTGGGGATCACTTCTGTGGCTCTGCTTGACAGTGGCACAGGAAAATAATTTTCTTGGATGGCAAAAGCCAGGGTACCTTTTTAGCTAGGCTTATATAGGCCCTAGGGCCAATAGCCTAGTACCTACCTATGAACCTATATAACAACTAAACATATTTAAAATATAATTAGATCCCTGGATAGGTGACCGATGTTATCCTGACAGTTTGCTGGAGTTTGTGTTCCATGTTGGTATTAGACATGTGTGCGCTACTTCTTGCAAGCTCAAAACATCCATCAAGTCTTAACTACAACAGTTATGAGGATCCCTATGTTATCCAAAGTGATGCTCTGACAGTGTGTAGTGATTAGACCACCTTCAGGAAAGGATATTAGTCAAGCAGACACTCAGGGCTTTCCTCCCTTCATCAATAGGATCTCAGTTAGGAGCTGTTCCTTTAAGTCATCCATATCTGGAAAGATTCTAAAAGTTCAAGCAGCAATAATGGGAAAAGCTATATAACAGTGAAAACCCGAAAGGAAATGGTTAAAAGTCCAAGGTCTATGGGACAGTGAGACATAGCAGTGTCAATTTTACCAGGAAGAGACCACATGGCAGAAGGCAATACATTTTGTGACATCTTGTCAGCAATTTCAGTAGAACAGTGTTTTATGTTTTTACAGGGGTAGTCCAAAAGAAGGTGACATACATAATTGTTCTAAATACATTCTTGAACAGAAAATAAATATATGAATTTAAAAATGTATAAAGGTAATTTTCTTGAAAAATCAAGTGAAATGTATGTTGACACGAGTACAGTACTTCAAAATCCGTTTTATGTATCTATATAGTTGAACTAATTTCACTGCTGTGTTTGCTGCTTCTCAATAAATCAGTACATCACTTCTGGCAGCTGTAGTTACTTCATTAGTAGCTTATATGCTGTTCTAGTAATTACTGTTTCTTAAGAATGTTTTAAGTCATGTCATACAAAGTAAGAAGCCCTCTTCTAATGTTGTGTTAGCAAGGAGTGTCGGCCATAATCAGAATGTGCAAAACTACACAAGCTACACTGGGAAGACACTAATGACAGCACTTTTACTTCAGTGCAGTACTTTTACTCCACCTGAAGTCTTTGCTGGATTTATCTATAAATCAATACAAGTGTATTTTCTGCAGCAGAGCTAAGAATGAGTTAATAAATGCTTTCAGAAAACTACTATCATTTGGATTAAAAGCTTCAACTGCTTTTTTTATAAAGATCCAGATTTCTTGTGAAGTGTGAATCCAGTTTGCTAATAAACTTGCTATTACATGTCAAATACATTTCATGTTTAAGCTTATCAGTGTTTTAAATCCAGCATTGAATTCCTGTACTTCAATAATCCACAGTATATTTCCCGGAGGCTATTGAAATAAAGCAAATAAAAAAATTCCATCATCTTTCAGCTGTGTAGTGTTTGCGCACAGGGTTAGGTGATTTAATGTTGCACTGAACTGCAACGTAATGCCCTTTATCTAGCCCTGTGTACAAACCCTGGCACAGCTGAAAGATGATAGTATTTTGCCATAGTGAATTATTTCAAAAACAATAACTCACTTTTAAAAAAAAAAAAAACAAGATAGGCTACATACATATGCAAAAGGACATCTGTTTTTTTTTTCATTGACAACGGGTTTTACTGATTTTTTTTTTTTTTAGAATTTCTTTATGGTACCAGAAGTAGTGGGAAAGACGTGGATTTGAGATTAGCTAAACAAATGCCAGAGATTATTTAGGCAAAGCTGGCAAAACAGATGTCATCAGCAAAATAGTAGGATGATTTGAGGCATCCTCTTCCCATTCCTAAAGATGCCATGTCACCAGCAAGCAATAATGCCTGACAGGGTGCATGTTAATGGGTAATTAATGCCCACCCAGGGGGTTTGTGAGGCATGATGCCACAGGCCTGAAAGGGCATTAATTACACAACACACACCCTGGAGGGCATTATTGTGCTTAGACAATGGGCTCACTGTAAAATTGTTGTGTTTTACTTACTTATGTATTTTTAAGTACTATTTTATTTTTTTATATATGTTTAATGTAAAATAGTTCCTCCACCTAATGTTTCATACTTGCTGTAGTCTATGTTAATGATGTTGGAGGAAGCATTTTACATCAAACATATACAAAAATAATAATAGTGCTTAAAAAAATAATAAGCAAGTGAAACACAACAATTTTACATACAGCCCATTCTCTCTCCCATACACACATACACAGTCGCTTCTCCTTTCACACACACACACACACACACACACATATATATATATATATATATATATATATATATATATATATATATATACACACACACACACACACACACACACATACACACGCACAGTCTCCTCTTCTTTCATACACACATTCACACACACAAGATCTGTCTCAATCTGTCTCTCTCTATCTCTCTGTCACACAGTCTCCTCTGCTTACATACAGGCATTTAGTCACACATCACTCTCCCTTTCTCTCTCACTCTCTGATCTCTCTCCCTTTCTCACACACACACACACACACACACACACACACACACACACACACACACACACACACACACACACACACACATATTCTCTGCTTTCATACACACATTCACTCACACTAGATCGGTCTCACCCTCTTTCTCAATCTCTCACAGTCTCCAACTGCTTTCATATATGCATTCACTCACATATCACTCTCGCTTTCTCTCACTCTCTAGATCTCTCTCTCTCTCTTTCACACACACAGACACACACACACACACACACACACACACACACACACACACACACACACACACACACACAGTCTTTCTGCTTTCATGCATGCATTCACGCACACATGCAGACAAACATCAACATACACTTTTCTGTTTCGATTTCTCTCTCTCTCTTACTCTCATACACGCATACACTCTCAAACACATGCTTTATTTTATTTTTTTTTTTTTCATTTACACTTACCAAACAGCAAAAGTGCTGTTTAGCAAATGTAAAACAACAGCTCACTCTCACTTTCACTGACATGCACACACACACACTCAAACACAGTCATAAACACACACAAATGCCCCTACCTCTTTTTTTTTTTTTTAGTTGTCTTATTTTTAATATTTTACACTCACTAAACAGCAAAAGCACTGCTTAATGAGTGGAAAATAATGGCGGCCATTCCTTTTTTTCAGTCTGAGCTCTACTGCGGCTTCATATGCTGCCATGAAGCAGCAGACTCATTCTTCTCAACGGGCATTACTTGTACATTAATACCCTACTGGAGAACGCCCATTCTCCAGTCAGGGTATTGATGTACAGTAAGCCCATTGTCTAAGTAGGATTAATGCCCAAAAAGAAGTGAGGAAGTCGCACTTTCTTTATATGAGCTTTCTATAAACAGAGTTTAAATCCTAAAAAGTACACTTCCTGCATAGGTATAACAATTCTTTTTTCCCATACAATAGGGTTGATGAGGCAACAGACATGAATATAGATGGTGGTATTCCAGTAACTTCAGATTATTTTTAAGAACGCAGCTGCATAAATTGAAAATAAAATCAAAGGCTCTTGAAATGTAGATGTTGTTGGTGTTGTATCTTTCGGCTTTTCCTGGTTAGGGGTTACCACAGAGGAACTCCGGTCCGCTAATGATTGGCAGTAGATTTTTACGGACCGAGTTGCCAGCTCTGATGCACAACCTTCAACGAAGGTACGCCCATTTACGCATGTCTCTACACAGAAGACACTTTAGCTGAGAATCGAACAGGACAATGTCTTACTGCAAGGCGACAACGCTACCGCAGCACCACCATTGAAATGTAGATACATCCATCTAAAAATCTGGAAATCTAATTAGCATAAAATTTGAATACTATACAGAACATAATGCGTCCTGCTTTCATTAGAAATGTAGGGTACTATTCAGAAACACGTGTTCAAAAAACAGATAGTGACAAAATGAAGGACAAATATAGGCACACTATCAAAGACAATGTGTAAAATATATCCACTTTAATGAACCGCATTACAAAATTGCACCAAACAAGGTTATTTATTTTTGCTTCAGGAAAAAAAGAAATGCAAGATGTCTGTCATCTTTCTTTAAATTATTGTTGCCAGTACTAAGCTTAAAAAATCACACGTAATTAGGGGGATTCATAAATTGTGTGAAAAGGTAAATCAAACCTGAAAATAGGGGCATACCTCAAAAAAATGGTGCATCATGTGCAGGGGTAAATCAAGCCTGAAAATAGGAACATTCCTCCAAAACAGGGACAGTTGAGAGATCTAGTCCTTCCGTAAATGGGGGGGGGGGGTTAGTAAATTAAACCATTTCAAAGGGCATTCCAAAAACCTGGACAGTATTTAATGAGACACTTGCAAGGATTCATCAGGCTAGAAAGTGGGCACAGTTAGTAAAGGCCATTACTGAGATGGTGTTTGGACTGCTCCCTCTCTATTTTAAGGATTGAGATTTAGAGAGTATGAGATTTAAGAGATGCTACTGGGATAAGTGCATAGCAGTTGGGTGTTTGGTGGCTTGCAAGGTTTCTGAAAAATCAGTGTATTTTTACATTGGTTACACTCCAGAAGGAGGACCAGACAGGAGTAGCCCTCTATATGGATGATTTTTTAAATGTGTTTGTGTGTTTCTAGGGCATAGAGGGAGGCAGGAATGCTTATGGATGTTTCAGGTATTTTAGGCCATTTTAACTGAGTTTGATGTGCCACTGGTGAAAGACAAGACTAAAAGGCCTACTACAAGCTTCTGTTTTCTAGGATCAGAGCTAGATATGCAGGTTGGTGCAGGTGGTGTTACTGGAGAATAAGGTAAGGAAACAGATAACACTGGAGGATTAACAATCACTAACCAGATTAATCAGTTTTGCCTGGTGAGTTGTATCTAGGAGCAAGTTGCTTATGTGCTGACTAACAGCTAAAGGGCAGAGTATATAAATGTTTTTAAATGGTAAGGGTAAAACAAGAGACAAATCATGATCTTGCAGTGTGTGGGACATCTTTCTGAGCCATTTCAAAAGATTTTCTTTGTAACAATAAAAATTCAAAATAGAGCGACAACAAATTATAAATGTTGTCTGCAGCATAAGATTTCAGAATGATTTTCAAAGGTGGTGGATTGTAAACCACTGGGCCTTTTGGTGAGGATGGGGAACAAGACATAATGGACTATAATTTTTTCCAGTCACGGTACAAGTGGAAATGTAAGCATAAAAGGTTATGGGACAAACACAATTTTTGAGAACACACTATTGGTGTAACCATTCAGGAGGGAGGGAGGAAGCACAGGAATCTAATAAGATTCTTTATAGTAACCTCCTTGCAGTTTGACATTAGCTTTCAACACAGCGTAGTTCTTTCTCAAGTTTATTAGGGTATGTTCAAAAGCCTGGTAGCTTTGGTAGGTTTTATATCAGTTATTGTCCTGAATCACTGCAGGAAAGTCTGTAAAGCTATTAGAAAAATGAAACAGGGAACATTACCCCCAAGTATTTTGATTATATCAAAATCAGGAGAAGCATTTTTTGGAGAGCAAGCTTAAGCACCAATAACATAACATTTGAATGGCTTCCTTGTAATAAGTTATACAATACATACCTTTATTGAGAAAAGAGGGATTTTCAAGGTGGTGACCTTGAGCATTCATTGATGTACTCAACTGAATCCCAGTGACTAAGGGGTTGCAACATTTCCCATAATTAATATATTGAATTGGAAGCTTAGCTCAGAGGGATAAGGCAATGACTTGTTAACAGGCTTCATCCTATACTTCTCTGGTTAGTTTACTCAGTTTGTACTTGTAGACTGTGAGATACTGAGTAAGTGACTTAACTAGACTGAATTCCCAACCCCCCCGAGAAGGAACACTTATGACTGGTTGCTTTATTTGGTTAACACATCAATAAATTAAAAATATATTTAAAAAGGATGTAAATAAGAGGAGTTCATTAGGTCCATATATATTAAAGACCATTTGGGATTCCTTAAAGGACAGTTGTCCTGATGGAGAGATGAAAAGTCAGGAAGCAAAGGAGAGTAATAGTGCTGAAATTGAAGTCATCCTCAAGTCTTGGTGAGTACCTTCACGAGGTGGACCCTGTTTTTCACAAAATCTCACCAAGGTGACACTGATATATAGACTGTATTTATATAGCATATATTATGGACAGAAGTAAATCAAAAATAAAAAAAAAGATAGCTGAGTGCACAAGACCCAGGATAAAAAAGTGCCCAATCCAGGCAGCTGCACTGGTGCCAGGACCGGAAAAAATGACGGTGTAGAATCCTCAAAATATGGAAACATTTCTACAATGGGCCCAGGCAAAGGGGGAGGATGCCCCCCCCCCCCATTGTAGAAGGAAGTAGCAGTCCACAAAAACGACAAAAACTGATTGGTCAAAGAAGAGCCATAAAGACGATAGAGTGGACTATTGAAGATAAGAAAGAAATTATGTATTGTTACTATTATGTAAAAAGGCCAGAATTTCCAGACACAAGATATACAAAATGATTAAGAGAAAAATTGGAGGAAAGAAAAATACTTCTGCAGAAAAAACTGTCAGAAGCTTCAAATAAAAAAATTGCTTTCATTAATACAACAGATTTTTGAAAAACAGTATATAGATCAAGAAATTTTGATCTGTTTGGAAAAAGAAGCATCTGAGGAAGTGAGAAAATATAAACAACAAAACCAAGAGATATTTGAAAAGTATAAAAAAGAAATATGGACATGGGAAAGAAAGAGAGATTTGATATGGTGCAATATTTATGCAAAGGAGAAAGCTAAGTTAACTAATATAGAGAAGGCAGTCTCAAAGATATTCGAAGAGAAATACAGGCAAAGGCATCCAGATATGGAAAATTTCACAATAAAAAGATTAATAGCACAAGGATATAATGTAGAAAAGACGATTAGTAAAGCAGAAGTTAAAGAAACAGAAGTTAAAGTTATGGAGTGCCTGCAAAGTGAAGGATTTAAAGTAGAAGATCTGAAACAGACTACATCACAGCATGATGGAGTGAGTCCTCAGAATAAGGAAAAGCAAGAAGATCAGGAGACATGTGAAGAAGTAATCTGGGCAGGGGATATGAAAAGAGATTTAATATGGTGTAATATTTATGCAAAGGAGAAAGCGAAACTAACCAGTACAAAAAGAGCAGCACCAACAATATTTGAAGAAAAATATAGGGAAAGGAATCTGGATATGGAAAACTTCACAATACAAAAAATAAGAAGTCTAAGAGGAAAAGTAGAAAAAGGATTAATAATGGAGAAGTCAAAGAAATAGAAATTGAGGTTATGGAACAGCTGCAAAGAGAAGTATTCAGTGTAGTAAACTGAATGGAGAAAGCACCACAACAGGATAGAGCAATGGATATCCAAATTAAGGGGAAACCAGTGGAACAGGAAGGAATTGGTCAGGTGCCATATCAAGATATTTTGGAGCCTTCCACAGGAAACAGTATAAACATTCATTTGAAGCTAGACAGCAAGGAAAGGAACAGGAAACTGTGGAAACTCTGATGCAGTCAATGCTGAGAAGTGATAGGCCATTGAGTTCCCATATGATAGAACAACAGATGGTACAGGATGAAATTGAAGAGAAGGTGACACAGGAAGATGCTATAGAACTTTCTATAGAATGTCCACAGGAAATGGAAAACAAGGGATGTGCCCTCAGTATGGAAGATAAGTTAAGAGAAGAGTTGCATGATTTAATAGACAAAGATAGATATATCAAGATCAATGAAAGAAATAGACTGCAGAAGGTTAATAAAACCCCAAAAGTCAGGAGCTTGATAAAACAAATGAACACAGTAATTAGGACTGTCCATAGAGATCCGTGCGATATAACAGAAGTAAACAGAATATATTACTGTGCTGCTAAATTAATAATTGATAAAGTTCTACCACAGGAACACATGGTAGCGAGGGAAAAAAGGGGGCAAAAGTGAATACCATCATGGAAATACTGAATAGAGAAAACTATAAAGCAGCTAAGACAAGAAGTGTCATTGTCAGAAGATTATAGAAGAGGGAATAGATCAACAAAAATACTAAGAAAGATAGATGTGATAAAAGCAATGCACAGTATTAGAACAGACCAGGATCTATTATGCACTACCGGAAATAACAAACTAAAAATTTCAAAACAGACGGAAAGACTTAGAAAATACGAAGATAAATATAAGGGAAAAGTACAAAATAAGCAATTTATTGATGACCCAAAAAAGTTTTATAGAGAATTAGGAAATAAGGAAAAATGAATTGAAAGACTGCCAAAAAAAGAGGAAGTATATACATTTTGGAGAAGTATCTATGAAGATCCTGTGGAACATAACAAAGATGCTAAATGGATAGAAGAAGTTAAAGAAAGAATAAGAAGTTTAAAGGTACAGGATATGAAATGGGATGAAATAACAGCAGAGAGATTGAAACAAAGTTGAGAAAAGCCTCTAACTAGAAAACCCCAGGCCCAGATGCAGTACCTAACTTTTGGCTTAAAGTATTTACTTCTTTGCAAGAGGATTTAGCCATGAGTAAGAACTATTTATATGCACAACCCAAGCACACACCACACTGGTTAACAGGAAAAACAATGCTCTTACTTAAGAGTGAACCTGCAAGCTACCCTAAAAATTATAGACCAATAACTTGTCTTCCAACGACATATAAACTATATATGGGAACTGACACAGACAGAGTTTATAGTCATTTAGAAGAAAACTCAATTATGGCAGTAGAACAAAAGACCAATAAAAGAAAGTTATATGGAACAAAGGATCATTTGTTGTTAAACAAAGTTATAGTGGAGAACTGTAAGAAGGGGAAGAATCTAAGTATGGCATGGATTGACTATAAAAAAGCATTTGATGGTATCTCACATTCATGGAGTGCTTAAAAATGTATAAGATACACCCTACACTGACTGACTACATCACAGTAAACATGAAACAGTGGCAGACCACTTTGCAATTATGCCATGATAAAGGACAGATTATTATCCCAGGGATAAAAATTCAAAGGGGGATATTCCAGGGTGACTCTTTGTCACCGTTGCTATTCTGCCTTGCCATTAATCCATTAAGCTGTTTACTTAACAGCTTAGGCCATGGCTACAATTTGGCTACTAGAAAACATCAAAGTCTAATGACTTCTCATCTTCTTTTTGTCAATGATTTAAAACTGTATAGCTCATCAGATGAGGAACAGAAAGCACAGCTGCAGGTTGTCAAAACTTTTTCAGGTGATATTGGAATGTCATATGGTCTTGATAAATGTGCAAAAGCAACTTTTAAAAAAGGAAAACTGCAGCACCAAGAAAGCATCAGTTTGGGACAAGAATGTGATATAAAAGAACTTGAGCAAGAGGGAGTGTATAAATACTTAGGAATTGATGAAGAATCAGCAATAAAACATGAACAAATGTGAATAAAGCTTAGTAAGGAGTACTTTAGAAGACGTAAGTTAATCCTGAAAACAGCATTGAGATCTAGGAACAAGATCCAAGCCATAAATCAATTTGCTCTTCCTGTCCTAACTTATAATTTTGGAGTGATTGACTGGCCCCAAAAAGTGCTAAATATTAAAACAAGAAGGATGCTTCATGCTCACCAAATGATTTATAAAAATTAGTGTATACCAAGATTATATATTCCCCGTTCCAAAGGAGGGATGGGCCTCCTTGAAATTGATTATATGTATAGATCTGCAATCGTGGGACTCCCCACATATCTACTGACCTCACAAGATCCAAATGTAGTGAAAGTTTTGAAACATGAGGAGAATAAATCTAAGATGATGTCTCTGCTTAATTTAGCAGAAGCATATCAATGTTAAGCAGGAATGGAAATCAAACCAGAAGTAGATAAAAACCAGGCAGCAACTGAATGTGCTAAAAAACAGAAGAAATAATGTAAGGTGAAGGACCAGATGAGAAGGCAAGAAATTTGGAAAAAACATAAATATAGTTGCAAGTATAGAAAACTTCTAGAAAAGCTTCATGTTGATCAAGAACGAATGCAGGAATGGTTAAGGAGAGGTGAATTCACATCAAGAAATGAAAGGCTAATATTGGCAGCCCGAGATAGTGGGCTACTTGCACACTGGTTTACAAAGTCCATTGAACATGTGGAAGAAACAGACATATGTAGGTTTTGTAAAACCAGATTGGAAACAGTCACACACCTTGTTGCTGGTTGCACCGCACTAATGCCAGAAGGACTGTATACTGAAAGGCATAATAATGTGATGGGACTGTTACACTGGAGATTGTGCAAACATTATGGTATTGAAATGGCTGAAAAACACTGGAAACATGAGCCACAAAGAATCATAGAAAATGATGACGTTTATATCACATGGGATCACCCAATACCAACAGTTCAAACGATAGATGTTAGAAAACCGGATATAGTGGTCCAAGAATAGAAGACAAAAGTAGCATTGATCAGTGAAATCGCCACACCTAGTGACTACAGTGTCTTGCGTACGGAGAGACACAAAGTCATAAAATACCTTGATCTGCAGGCAGAAATGAGAGCCATGTGGAAGAAAGATACCCAGACAGTTCCAATAGTAGTAGGAGCAACTGGTCTTATAAAAAAGAATCTGCAATCATATTTAGATATGTTACCAATTCATGTAACACCATACGAATTGCAGAAGGAGTCATTACTGGGCACGTTGTGGGTGCTGCGAAGAGCACTACTGGCTAACATCAAAGACTGAAACAATACTAGTTTCATGAACTTTAATCGTACTTTGACTTAGGAATGGGGTCCATTACCGCCATGGTATTAGAAACCCAGAAGATTTGGAGAAATTAAAAAAGACAGTTGTGTGTTATCCCGGACAGCGTTTTGTGGGGTTTTCAGGACCTCAGTGCTAGAGTAGCCCAAGAAATACCATTAGCCTAATAGATTTTGTCAACCCAGAGCACTAATTTTGATCTTGATAAGGTATAGTTGCACATAAGAAAAAATAATACAAACCATAATGGAAAAGAGACATGGTATAGGTTAGCGGCAAACCCACTCACCATGGTGCAGAATGGGATGCAACTTGCTGTGTGCCCTATTACTGCAGCAAAAGTCCCAATAGAGATGACCTTTTATTTTTATATATGGATGGTAAACCAGCAGCTATCTTCCAGCTTCAAGCCATGTTGTGCATGACTGTCCAGAATCAGGGTTTAAATTCTAATATGTGAACTTTCAATTCTTCCTGCATAAGTATGACATTTTTTGTTTCCCATACACTTGGGGTACTGGGGTAATGGACATGGAACTTGGTAGTGGTATTCTAGATTATTTTTAAGAATGTCGCTGCTGTAACTTTTCTGTCACAGTAGCAGTATGATCATGTGCAAGGAATTATGGGCACTTGGTCACTTCTTCATGTATTGGGCAGGCAGCATTCAGTCAGTCATTGGCAGAAGATCTAATGAAAGCAGGTCTTATTCATCAGAAGGTTAAGGTGCAGTGGTATGGTACCATAGGCAAGTGTGAAATGAAGTGTGGCAAAACTTGCAGGACAGTGGGAGGCAGTTTATGACAATTGCTGTGTTTATGTTTTATATTTACATGCTTCCTCTATGTTTCCTTAAGATCATACTGTTGATATGCCAGATGTTCAGTGATTTGAGAATGAAATAAACACAACACATCTAAACAGCAGAACAAAAAGCATTTTTGCACTTTCCATATGATGGCAAATCTTATATTCTTAATTATCTATACGAACTCCAAGATCACACCAATTCAGAGAAACAACAAGTTTCATTTTACAGTGCATTTTCCTGTTCCAAACTTTCTGTTAGTGTATGGGGTAGTATTGCAGTAACAAACACTGCAATCATTTACAATTAACAATACTCAGGCATAAGACACTTGAGTAAAAAAAAGTAAGCAAAAAAGTGCAGGCAAGTGCACTCAAGCAATCGCCCTTTCACGCTGAGAGAATGGCTTGACTGTATTAAGTCAAATAATTCTGGCATCACATTAAGAGCTAGTCAGGGGTCATTCAGATACAACATTGGCACAAAATAAGGAATATTGTAGCAGCAGGGACAGCAAGAAAAATGATTAATGGATTTATGTGAAAGCTGACACCCAGCCTGGCATGCCACACTGTGAAACATGTAACCCTGAATATCTGAAATCCTAACTTGTACATGGAAGATGGTCTCCATCTTATACAGCATGTGTTACAGATATTTATTACAAACATTAGGTTAGCCTTACAGGTGGTATTCCATGAAGAACATAGAGGGAAGTGTGAGGTTTTACAGTCCCATGGAAGAGCAGACTTGGAAGGCAGAATGAAAGACCAGCTAGAGGGAGATAAAGGTTGAACAGCTTGTGCCCTCGGTGGCATGGTCAGACCTCCCCTATCACTAAAAGGAAATGTACTAACAGGACCCATTTAAGGATAATATTTGGAAAAAACAAACAGTATATACCTGATGCCTATGGAAAGGTATCCTCTAATGAAATTGCATTAGAAAAAGACTCATGGTACGTATTATCTCTCCCATGGAATTATTGGATAGCATGCTTCTGATTATGTCTTGTGGACATCTGGTTGTTTGAGACTTTTGTACTAATGGGCTCCAACTATAAATAATATGTAGTAATAATGGGGCATTTCTCCAAGAAATTCTGTCACTGTCTTTTGTCAAACGTAAGCATCTGCTTTTCTTGCCCACTCATAACTACCAAATGACTAACATGTTGCAACTAGTATGGCTTTGCAATAGCAAGAAAACAAGAATTGGATGTGGCTGTGGGAAATAGTAGTTTAATAAGCACAGATTTAGATTACATAGTAAGTGAGGTACAGGAGGTGAATCTCAATATTACAGGGAGGGAGGGGTTAGAAGCAGCCTGTATTAGGTTAGGTAGGGTAGAAGCGCAAACATTTTTCTGTTTCATAATCCACCCATCCCACTCTTCTTGTAGAAATGGAAGGAAAGGAATACTAGCACATGGGCAGAACATGCGGGCGTACTTAAGTAAGCAGATTAGGGTTCAGAAAATAATTTCCTGTTTTTATTTTCCTTTAAATGTTTTTACAGATTGTGCTTTACCCATCAAGCTTTGTGAAGCAGAAGTAAAAAAGCCCAAATTGTCACAGTTATGCAAGCAGAGTTGCAGCCTTAGAATGTTGAACTGAGGAAGACATGAGAGGTATAAGTCTGGATAGCTTGACACTTCAGTGAACTAGGCCAAGGCACTGTCTATGGTAACTTGGATGATGAAAAAAATTATATTGTACTGATGGGTCTGGGGGTGGATCAGTAACCATTGAAAAACATAATGGTGATTAATCTAATGCTCTGGAGTGGTGTTTTAGGGTAAAATTTAATGGAAAAGGACCCTCAGGAATGCTATCTGTCATGATGCGCACCTTCAGTTACCCAGTCATTTTTACTGGTAATGTAAATTATGTCAGAAAACACCAACATTTGAAGAAAAAATGCAGCTTTAATGGCACATAAAATGGTACCACTACAGCAAGGTTGTTAATAGCTTTCTCTCTCATCACAAACACAATAAAAACTGCCAAATCAGACTCAAAGCATTATGGGATGCTTGGCTTCTTAAAGCTACAGTACTATATTATATATCCATAGTGTGTATATATATATATATATATATATATATATATATATATATATATATATGTGTGTGTGTGTGTGTGTGTGTGTGTGTGTGTGTGTACAGAGCTGCATACATTTCTTATCCTCACAGTATCTCTCACAGAACTCTTTTAGTATTGCAGTATGCCTTACAAGTCTGTCTGCTAGTGCTCATCTGGTTATTTGTAATGAATTCAAGTTGGTCTGAACAGTTTAAAGTACAAAGCAAGATTGGTAATACTAATACTAATACCAATACTAATATACTTCTGGTTGTGGTTAGTTCCTCCAAGCATCTGTGTCAGTCTATTTTGTCAAAGATGAGCATATTTTTTATTCCATTCAAAATAAATACAAATACATTTATCTAAAGTCTAATCAAGATTAAGCAAGTACTTTAAAAGTAATTTTAAAAATAAGTTTTATTGGATTAATGGAAACAGTAGTTTGTTAGAGATCCAGAATAGTTTCAAAGTTTTAATCCTGATCAAACCCAGCACCATCAGATTTTGCATGAACTCCTTAGATTTCAATATCCACACCATATCCCCCAAACTAGGCGAAATAAAACAATGCAATAAATAAGATTTTTGCTCAGTCAGTGTTTCTGCAGTTATATGCATAATTGCTTAGCAGGTTGTGAACTTCTTTGCAATGGCTTGTTACAGTTAACCATTTCAAATATGGCGATTCACTAATTTAGAAGTGAACAAGGAACACCACTAGACTTAAGAAAAGCCAAATATTTTCCATAGTTCTTTAGGCTGTGAGTGAATTTCACTTAGGCCTGTTCCTAGAATGTATTATGTCACTACAATAATATTTTGAACTTAAAATGAGATTACATTTTGCTTCATCATCTGAGTCTTTGCTAGTATTTAAGGACTAAAGTACATAAATTGTCAACAACCGACTCCTTGTGCAGCTGAAATGTATTTGCATAGTTCTAAAAAACATAGCTTAACAGGGCATAAGCCTTCTTCATTCTGAGCTCTGCCAAACAACTTATCTACTTATGAATTCTGATATGCATGCTCACATATGTACAAATGTACTGTGTGTTGTTGAGTTCAGTGTATTGTAGATCTTCTTAACAAACATGAGGAGTGGGGAGAGCTGGACTCACTCCCCTTTAGGAGTAATTTTAAACTCTGTTTCAAGGTTCATTTAATCAGGTTTCATTGGATCATGATCATGAATGACAATTCCAGGATGCAAGAAATCCCAAGTTGATAAATGTTTATATATATATATATATATATATATATATATATATATATATATATATATATATATATATATATATATATATATATATATATATATATACATATATATATATATATATATATATGGGTCTATATTATAATCATGAAAAGTCAGTACCATGAATGGCAAACCATTTAGACAAAATACACGGAATGTGAAAATCAAGAATGATGAGAAAAATTCGAACCACATATCATTGAATAGCATAACAATGAAGCTAAGTACTGCAGAATACGTGTGCATCGGTCTATTCTGCAGTACTTACCTCTGATGTTATACTATTCCATGATATGTGGTTCGATAGTCTCATCATTCATGATTTTCACATTTCTTGTATTTCATCTCGATGTTTCACCATTTGTGATAATGACATTTCGTGATTATAATATAGACCCATATATATATTATGTTGCATTTGGAATCTATGCAATATGTCTTTAAATGCATGGCATATAATTTGTATGTGCATGTGGAAAGTCATTATTCTCATTCAGCTGTAAAGAAAATCACAGTATTAGCTAGCTAATGAAGAACTAATTGCCTATCACTGCTGTACATATGTAGGTTGCCTGCATACAGCACACATAAATATAGATCCTCATTCAGAGATTCATAAAGGGGTAAGTAGGAGCTTATCTAAAGATCATTGAATTGTGGAGTTCAACAGCCTAGTTAGTGCTTAACTGTGGAATACATCGGGAGATGTAAAAATAAAAAAATAAAAAAGTGAAACATATATACATGGACCACCGTCTGCTATAACACAGACTGCACACACAAAAATACACATGATTACAGAAGAAAATTCTCACTTAAATTTCTATAAATGAAATGTGTGCATAGAAAGCAAAAAAAATAGTTTAAGGAAAAGACTAAAAAGTAAATGAAACTCTGACCATAAAAAGCCAATCAAAAATAGTACTACTGTCACAAATTGACACAATTCTAGCTATCTAAACTAATTAAAATATAACTAAATTACAAACTTCACAAATTCTAACATAATTCTATAAAATAAAACAAAAATTCAGTGACATTTAAAAAAAAATAACTGAAAATTTAAAAATATTGAGTAAAAATACTTTAGAACTAAACCCCTGCCAATTACAAAACTTTTTTCCTCCTCAAATCTCCCCAAAACAAGTCCTCAAGGCACTGTCCAAAGCCAAAAATGTTATACTTATGGGACTGGATAACATTCTGGACTGCTTACTGGCCAATCTGAAACAGGACTTGTTTGACCTCCCCTACAGACTTTATACAGAATCAGCCTCCAAATAGACTTTGTGCCAGATGAATGGAAGGCAGCAACAGTCATCCCCTTCCTCAAGGGTGGGGCGTCAACAGACCCAATTAACTATAGATCCATAGGCCTGGCCAGCCTCATCTGTAAGCTATGGAAAAGAGCATTATTGAATTAATAAATAAGGACAAAGGAACCTAATAGCTCTCGGCCCAAGTCAGTTTGGAATTACCAGGGCCAGATCATGCCAACTTAACCTGGTTGAATTCTTTGAGGGGACTACTGAAGCAATGGATTAAGGAAAATTAGTACATACTGTGTATCATGACCTTAGAAAGATGTTAAGGATAATCAAATACTCAGATATTATTAATAAAATCTCCTCGCTAACATGCAAATCCCTAACTCATTGGTTCACAAATAGAACTCAGGAGATTAGGGTGGGTGGCTCTACTGCCTTCAAATCACCTATTACTAGTGGTGTTCCTCAGGATTCACTTCTTCAGCCACTCCTTTTTTGGCATTTGTTTCCTGGAGGTCAAAGCAAATTATAAGGGATTATGGATGGCTATATCTGCAGATGACTGATGTCGTTAACTCCTCAGAGGGCAAAAAGGCCTTTAAAAAGGCCTTTCTCAAATAAATAGCTAGTTTCAAAGTCGTGGACTAGAACTAAATGCTACAAAATGTTTAATAGTATCCTTCAGCAAGCATGACTTCACTTATAACTATCACATCAACACCCCCCCACAAAAGTTGATCTTGTAGTCAGATATCTGGGAATCTCTGTAGACAATGAACTGTCTGTGGATATCTAGCATTATAAGGAACTCGTTTTTCATTTCACAGTTTATATCTAAAGGTATGGCATCCTGGTCAAAGGATGTAATTATTCATCTGTACTCACCTCTCATTAGGCTGATCATTGCATTTAATACCTCATTTGGTATGTACCTGTCTAAACACTTGTCATAATCTGAAAGACCCCAGTGCTTTCTCACTAAGAAAATCAAGGACCTAAATCATAAAAGCTATGCAGACCATCTCAAAACCTTGCCCATCTTCTTGTTGTCATATAGGCTGTTATAAGGTGACCTATGTCTTGGGTATAGAGCCTTAACAGACCCTGTTCTTTTTGACCTGTTACACATTTGCAAGTCCAGTAGTAGCATGAGCACCTGCTCAAAGGATCTCAGTCTCTTTTGTAACATAAAAAGGACATATTGGATGGACAGATATATATCACAGAGAATTCCACTTCACATAAAGCACAGTACTACTCTTATGCTATTCACTTGTAATTTAGACAAATGGATGGGAAACCACAAATTCACCCCTGGTTTCACACCTATGTCCTTCATCGATAGGGGCAACAAGCAAATGTCCAAAAATATCTTTGTTCTCACCATGTCTGGATTACTCATACGCAAAACACAAGGGCCAAAAAAAAAAACTACTATGGGAATCCAAGGCTATACTACTTAAAATCCTCATAGATCAATACCCAAGTAAGTACCCATGAACATATGGACTTATAAACTACAAAACAACTTATGAAACACTACTTTCCAAGAAAAAATGTGTACATTACTTATAGCCCTATTAAGCAAAAACCTAGACAAATAATATAGTCCACTGATGCAATGAGAAACACTATTCTAAGCTTTAAAAATAAATAAAAAATGACAAATTGAGCATATTGTTTGATGTAAGACATGCTTTATCTGAAAATTAAAAAAAAAGACATTAAGAATACTTGCAATTGGTCAAGACTGTTTAGTAATGGGTTCATCTTCCAGACTGCATTTAAAATATCAAACAGCATAACAGTGACAACATAAGGTCAAAACCTGAAATGCCAAAAAACTCAGCACACACTCTGTTCAGGGGAACAAGTCCCCCTGCACCCCTTCATCCATTACTAATTGTATATACCAACTTTAAGATCACATTACAGTGGAGAAAGAGAAAACAACAGCCCTTCTGTATTGCAATCTTATTGGCTTACTGTTTTGGACCTTTTGTGGTCACTGTTATGCCATTTGTCATTTTGGTCATTCAACATCTTCAATGCTGCAGAATTTGAGTTTGTTTCAGTCTCTTAGATATAGAAAAATATATAGTTTGAACTGTCATTAAAAATTCCTTTGATCCAAGAGAATGACCAGCTTTTAAAATCCACATAGAACACGTCTTCTGTTTCATTTCTTTCTCTAAGGTCTTTTTCATATTTAGCAAAAAACAAATTTTTCCACAATAATTCACATTACTGCAAACTTTCAAGAGAGCTGCACACTAATCAACAGCTTAATTTTAACTTTCTCAGTAAGAAAAAAATGAGAGATAAGGGTCAATAACTCTTTCAGTTTTAGTAAATTCAGTTCCTGGCTACTAAGTACACCACCTGGATACCAGCAAAGTAGAAACTTAGAGAGCATGAAGAAAAAACATTTAGAAAAGGTGAAGAGAAAACACTGACTGGGAAGAATCATGCAACTACTCAGAAAAAAAAAAACAGTTCAAGCTCCAGCTTTGGTACAAGACATAACTTCCAGTAATCTAAAGGAAAAATAAATCAAATGTGCTCAGAGTTAATTAAAACAAATGAAACATTGAATGAATGTATCAACTCAAATAAACGGCTGGAAAAAAAAATAGAAGAAGCTTTAAACAGCTATTCAGGTGAAGTGATGAAACTACAAAACTCAGAGGTGAAAATGAAGAAAAGGATGGCTGAGCATGAGACTGATTAAGAAGAACTTTTTTCAAAAAATGGTAGGGTTAGAGCACAAAATACACATGGAAAACCTAAGATTTTTCTGTGGTATCAGAGAAACTGGAAGGACTGTATTAATTTTATGAGATCACAAATAAGTAACTTGACTGGTATTCCATAGCAAGATTTGTTAATTGAAGGGTTCATCATGTGTATGCTTCAAAGCTGGCCTTGGGAAAGCAGCCAAGAACTGTATTAGTAAAGATTCAATCATACTAGCAGAAAAAGTTGATCTTGACAAAAGTATGTTAGAATGGTATGGTAGAATGGCAATGTATTAAAAATTGGAGACAGTAAAGTATTTGCAGAAAATTACTATTCATTGTACACCAGGTAAAAGAGAAGCAAATTTATCCCAACAATCAGGGAATGTCAAGAGGCAGGTATGAGATTCAACTGCTGTATCCATTTGTATTCAGAATATTTTTTTTCTTGGAAGATCAGTCATTTTTTGATGCAGAACAGGTTAAGGAGAAAATACAAGTTTGTGCAATAAAGTGAGCCATCAAATAGAAAGGAGACTCTGCTTCTCATTCATCTGATAATAAGAGTCATAGAGAGACTTTGCTAGTGAAACATTTTCCAATGTTCCAAAGGAAAATGCTTGAGAGACAGAGAAAAGCATAGGAGTTGACTAGAAGAATTAAGAGTCCTTGGACTTGAACCAAAATCTGGGGTTGTGAGATGGAGATGAACAGGAAAAAGATTAGCAACAGTGAAATTAGTAAATAAATAAGATTGTAAAGCATTAATTATATTTTTGAAATATGGCTTTACAGGAAAAAGTAGAAAGATTGAACTTTTGTTGACTTTGTTAAACTTGTGGGGGACTGAAAAGTGTATACCTCACTTCATGTCATTAATGTTTGGAAGGACACTAAGGGGAAAGGGGAAAAGTAACTGTAAGTAAAATCATTTTTTTGTTCTTAACAGAATGTGTACAAAATGTGTCATGATAAAAATTGCATATTATATAGTAAAGCATTTCAGTTATTGTAAGTGATATGATGCAAAAGTAAATAAGTATCTTTTTTCCTTGTTTTTTAGTTTTTAGAAATATAGGTATTACACTGTAAAAGGCTGAACAAAAGCATGTTTAATTTAATATGCTGTAATCTTGGGTTGTTGAGGTGGGGTATGGAGTATAAAAATGCACAGATTATAATATATGTAGAGTTGATATGTTTTCCAAGAGAAAACTGTATAAAAGATAAACCTACCAAACATTAGTGGGTGCATGTCACATAAAAGATAGAAATAGACATTTAAAAAGCTGTCAAATATAATATGTGAAAATAATAACTTCTTATTATAATGACTACTCTATCCATCTCATTTCAGAATGTGAATGGTCTCACAGGTTTAGACAAAAAAGAAGAGTGTTGAATTAAATTCATAAATGCAGAGTGTAAATAGCAACGTTAGAGAAGACACATTTAGAAAGAAGTGAGCATGTGAATTTGATAAAAAAAAAGATTTTAGGATGAATAATCCACACAGTATTAGGGAAAAGGGAAAGGGGGATACTTATATGAATTGGAAGAGGAGCTCCAATAGTAATAGAAGAGGAAAGAAAAGTTAATAATGGTATATTTGTGGTAGTAAATGTCTACTTGCAAGGGAAGATTACACTGGCATTAATTTATATTCTACCTAAAACTGTTATTATGGAGCTTAAGAAGATTTGGGGAGAAGTAATCAGCTTTCACCAGGGTGTATTACTTAATGAGGGGAAATGGAATTTGAGTTGCAACAGTTAGGATGTATCTGGAGGACCTAGAAGGGAAAATATAACAAAAGAGGGTAGACGTCTGAAGAAATGTATGAAAATATTTGCTATGAAAGACATGGATTCAGTAGTAGCAGGTTGGAGAGAATTTACACATTATTTCCCCAAGGTACAATAACTGGGTTAGATTAGGCAGAAATTATATTTCACGGGAACGTGCATTTAATTGAGAGCTTTGACAAACATCCAATAATTATTTCAGATCATACTCCAATAACAGCTAGGTTAAAAACACAAGGTAATTAAGTAAAAGTTAGACATGGGTGCTTCTCTGCCTATCTGTTCAGAAGAGAGGAATTTAAGGAATGGGTAGTGGAAATTATTTGAGAGTCATTAGGAAAGATAGGAATTCCTTCAGAAGTTATAGCTAGTGAGTGGAATAAAATGAAAGTGGAGTTTAAAACTAGGATATAAATAAAAGAAAAAGAGATATAGTTAAAAAGCAACATGACCTATTTGGAGGGGATGACAAAGGTTAAAGTATTACAGAATAAGGGGAATCTTTCAGAACAAAAAGAACAACAGCAAGTGCTAAAGAGAAAATACGGGGCTATCTGGATAATATGCATGAGTTTATTAAGGTTGCACAAAAACTTTTAGTGCAACAACTTAGGCAACAGAAAGTAGAAGGGGTTGTTGCCAAATTTAGGGAGATTATAACAAGAAAAATAACCAGAGATCCTGTAGAGGTATTAGATATATTTTGGAAATGTTATAAAAAATTCTATAAAGCAGAGGAAAAAAAAGCACGAATGGAAATATTTATGGAAGACTTAAGTATACAAAGGTTAGAGGTAGATGAGACACAACAATTAATAGTTAAGATAGAAGGTGAGAAGATAAAACAGTGACGTATAATCGGTCTTCAGGAAAGTCTTCAGTAATAGATGATATTGGTGTGGAAGTTTGGAAACTGGAAGGGAAGAAAGCAATAAATATTTGAAAGATTTTGCTTAATAGCATTTTGAAAAAGGGGAAACACCAACATCCTGGAAGAAAGCTGTGGTGGCTGTAATATCTAAAGACAGTAAGACCCATCAGGCCCAGCTTCATATAGATCCAGTTCAATCTTAATCCACAATTACAAAGTGTTTATGCCTATAATAGCTAAATGAATGGCAAAGGTACTGCTAAAATTGACAGAAATGGATCAATGTGGTTTTGTGGAGGGGGGGTAAAAATTTGACAACATTAATAGAACAATGATCATCTAGAGGGAAAAGTATAGAAAAAGTATAAAAAAATATTACTGAAAAAACCTGACACTTTAACACCATAGGCCTGATTGAATGGCCAGATAGTATCTGTACTCTGTTAGCCAAAACTTCAAAACCTGATACCAGTGACTAAATAAGCAGGTTTTTCCCTTGTTTAAACATTCTCAGGTTTATTGTAAATATAGACCTTGACCAATCTGGGCATTGGTATTATGTATTTCCTAAAAGTTTAAACATATTGACGTAGCATTTGATATTTTGGGATTTTGCTATTATTGTCTCAGGTTTCTGAGGAGCCTTTTTGATGTAGCAGATTGGTGGGTACTATTGTTAAATTTGGCTCTTGTTGGTGAGTGCTCAATATGGATCTTTTAAGATTGGTCTCCGGATTGTCAGCCGACCATGATGACTTAGGAGTATTTGGTCTTGGTGTAAGTACAGAGGGTTCTGTTATTGCAGAACCATTGGGTCCGGAAACCATGTGCAATATTGGTTTTGATAAATTATACAAACATCTTAAGATATTAAGGACAAATGTTTGGCACTCAAAACTATTTAAGGCATATATTGCCAAAAATATAACTCCAAGTGGTTTGAGAGTAAGAACACAGCCTCTTGTTAGTGAAGCAGATGAGGCTCTTAATAGCGAATGGGCTGACATTCAGCAACATGCCACTATGTCCTTTGTAAAAGCTTTGGGCAAGTCCTATGATCGTATAGTGGATCGAGAGGCTGATACAGTGCTCAGACTGGCCAATGAAGTTAAACCTTTTGAAGGGCAATCATTTTTTCAAAAACAACTTACCAAAGTGGCTAATGATTTGAACAATTTAGAGGAACAACTGCAATCTAGGAAAATAAAGAAATTTAATCGGGACCAACAGGACTACCAAGGGGGAACCCCCTTCGGTACTAGTACCAAACATGTGAGATTTTCCTCACCATCTGTATGGCCTTTTAAAAGAAAAAGACCTAAATCAATACTGAAAAATCGTAGTTCTGATACAGGTTCATCTACGGATGATTTCTCATCTTGTGCTGAGAATGATGCACAGACTGCATCAGGCTCACTGTCTCCCAAAAGGACTGCTTTGGGGGCCCCTTTAGGGGGAAATACCAGCGGGGGGCAGAAAACACAGGTCAAATAAAAAACATTCAGGGCTTACTCAAACTGGCAATGCAGAAATAAATGTTTTGCACAATCAAAATGTCTTGAATTTGTCTGACCATGTATTAACACCAACTGAATTGTCTGTCCTTAATAAAGGCCTCACATTTGTACCTGATTTTTTTCATATCTGAAGATGCTTTAGCACAAGATGTTATGTCTTTTTGTAGACTGCTCAGTCTTAGATTATTTTTTGGTAATGACGGTAATGATTATACTAAAGATTAATTTATCTATCACAAATCACAATTTTTGCCTCCTATGCATCCGGTGGTACAGCAGTTTCAAAATAATATTCTCAAAGATTTACACTTTTATGGTACCAACTTACACCCAAGATCGAATAACATCACATGGACTGAACAATTGGCCATTGAAAAACTACGTAATAACCATGATATTTTTATTATAGCAGCTGATAAAGGAGGTGCAGTGGTTGTGCTCAACTGGTCAGATTATGATAAGGAAGCAAAAAGACAATTGTCAGATAAACATTACTATTTTGAAATGGCTATTAATCCCACTTTGAAGTTTAAAAAAGAAATTGATGATTTTCTGATGAATGCTAGGGATATAGCCATTATCGATAGTGATGTTAGGAACCAACTTATGATTCAGGACCCTATGAATCAATATATTTATTTCCTGCCTAAAATACACAAAGATCCTGTCAACCCTCCGGGTAGACCTGTTGTGTCTGGAAAGGGTTTTATTACTGAACCCTTGTCTCTTTATCTTACCAAACAAGTTAAACCATTGTTATCCTTTATACGTTCAAGATTGCGCAATATGACCAATTTTTTGCAAATTGTTTCGGAAACGCAGCTTGAACCAGATTGGTTCATGTGTACCCTTGATGTGAGTGCTCTATACACGAATATTCCTCATCGTGGTGGTTTGGAAGCTTTAGCATATTGGCTTGATTTAGCAGGATTATATTCAACTGAATATAATGAATTTTTGATTGGTTTGGCTGAACATGTCTTGAATAACAATGTTTTCTTTTACCAAGAAACCTGTTACTGGCAGATAAAGGGTACAGCGATGGGGTCCTCGTTTGCCCCCATATATGCTGACCTATTTATGGCTTATGTTGAACGTGATCTCATTTATGATAGCCAAAACAATATCTATCTGCATCATATGGATATATGGAGGTGCTATTTGGATGATTGTTGGTTGGTGTGGAAGGGTGGAGTTGATGAATTATCAGATTTTTTGGATTATCTTAATAACAATAAATGGGGGCTACAGTTTACGGTACATTATGACATCCATACTATTACCTTTTTAGATGTACTGATTAACAGATTGCCTGACCATACTTTGGACACCAAGGTATTTAGAAAATATCCTGAATATAATACCATTCTACATGCCTCCAGCTTCCACCCACCACATATCACCCGAAATATACCCAAATCACAATTCATCAGAATGAAAAGGATTTGTTCTGATGAGACCTCCTACCATGAAGAGAGCAAAGATCTGATTACTAGGTTTAGATGCAGGGGCTACAAAATGGGACACGATTTTGATGCCAGTAACAAGGTTAACAAACTTAAGAGGGAGGAATTGTTATGTTATAAGGAGCACAATCATAGGGTATCACAACCCATTAGGTTTACTACAACTTATGGTAGGAATTCTGACACGTTAATACAGAGTGTACATAGGCATTGGAACATTTTACAATATGATCTTGAGGTATCTAATATTATCCCTGAAAGATGTCTGTTTTGTTTTAGGAAGGGCAGAAATCTGAGTGGTTGCTTTAACCACTTCAAACACCCACATGATTCCGGTACTGAACATTATATTCAAACTACACTAACAGGGGGAATTCTAAATGGCTGTTTTCCATGTGACCACTGTTCCAACTGCAATAAAGTCAATAAAACTAAACAATTCTCCAGCAGAAACTCTTCTGTTGTGTATGATATTAATTTTTTTGCCAGTTGTAGTTCTGACTGGGTCATCTATTTGGCCACATGTTTTTGTGGGTCATTCTATGTAGGACAAACTTCACGTCCCATGAGACTCAGGATTTCAGAACACATTAGCAATATTAAAAAATGTAAAGTGCAAAATGCATTGTATAAACATCACAACATACATCCCACTGCAAAGCTTTGTTTTACTATAATTGATATCATAAAACGCAAAAAGTTGAATAAAACGGGTTTACATTCTTTACTAAATTCTAAGGAGAAAAAGTAGATTATTAAGTTAGGTGATTTATTCCCACCAGGGCTCAATGAGCAATTTTAGGACAACCAATCATGTTTCTTCTGTGATATTTTAAACAACAGCATTTGAGTTGTTCTCATTACACTGAGGAAGGCTGTGTGTGTATTGCCAGCAGAAACCGGTCTGTATTTGTTGTTGTTCGACAATAGACTATTCACCAGGATACAGCTTGCTGGCGCTATTCTTTACTTTTACTACAATTGGTACATTTGGGGCCGTGCATTGCACTCATGCAGGAAGTTCTTGATTTTTGTTGCAAAACCAGAAAAGGACATCTTGGTGTTGTAGAACATCTTGAGACAATTTCAAGTCTTTTGGTGATATAAAATTAAGGCTATAGCTGTAAACTATGTACTCACACATGAATTGGTCCAGCTATACTCATATTTATGGGGACACAATTAAATGAAGTATTTAAGAGTATGGCTTAACAGGGATTCTGTTATGGCAGCTAATGATACATGGGAAGAGACTAAACAAAATATAAAACAAATACTGAGAAACTGGAAGCTCTTGTTTATGGATATGGATAGCAGGATACAAGCCGTGAAAATGTTTTAATGTCTTAAATTTTATTTACAGGTCAGGCATACTGTTTATCAACTAAAAATGTTGTCGACAATAATTAATAAAGATTTGAAGGAATTTATCTGGGAGGGGAAATGGGCAAAGGTGAAATGAAATAAGTTGATCCTTGCAACAAAGCAAGGTGGTTTAAGATTTCCTGTTTGAAGGAATATTTTAGAGCTGCACAGTTAAGGCTGCTATACATAACAAAAGCAGAAGGGTATACTTCAGAGTGGAAAGGGATGATGATGAAAAGGGGGGAAATTCAAGGAAAAGAATGTAAGAGTAGGATTTTGTATTTGGATCCTTAAGTAGAATAACAACAGCCATACCGAATATTGTATACGTAAAGTAGCAGGAAGTATTCTAAGAACTAAGCCAACATGTAAATCAGGAAAGGAAATTTTGCTGATAGGGATGACTGCAATTATGGTTACTGAGAATAGGTAAGAGGGAGCTGGAATTTATTGGAGAAAACTGGCAAAGGAGTCAAGGTCAAGGGAGTAAATAACTAGGGAGAGAAAGGTAATAGAAAGGCAAGAGACAAAGAAGACATTTGGACTGCAGGCTAGAGATTACCTTCCCAATCAGAGATTGATATCAGAGTATAGGCAAAGAGAAAGGAACAGGGGAATCCTAAGGGAAAGACCTCCAATCTTAGAGTTTTTAGTTAAATCTAGAATAGAAGCTGCTGTTAAAAAAGGAATAATTAGCACGTCATATAAATATATTGCACAATAACTATAGGAATCAATCAGAGCAGGTTAGAAAAGGTTGGGAAGCGACACTGGATAAGAATTCACAAGAAAACAATGGGAGGACATATGCATGGCTCCCAAGTATGCAAAAAAGTATAGATGATTTAAGAGTTTTGCTTGCAAGTGTTTGCATAGGTATTTGGATAACTCAAGCAGTCTCCAAAGAATTTTCCCTCAGGTAGATGGCACATGTTGGAAATGGGGTGGGGAAGAAAGAGGTAACTGGGAACATATGTTCTGAGAGTGTAATGATTTGGCAGACTTCAAGAATTCCCTACAGAGTACTCTGTCAGAAATATCGGGTTAGCAAATACGTATAACTAAGGAACATTTTTTTGAGCCTGGATACAAGACCTGAATTGCCTAGACATAGTAAGGTCTGGTAAAGTTAAATTCTGGTGGCTTCCAAAAAAGCAATTACTAGAAAATTGAAACTGAAGTCTAAACCAACTGTATTTGAAGCATTGAATATTCTAACAAAACTAAAAGAACTGGAAGTGGGGTCTTTGAAAAAGGTAGGAGCAAATTACGTAGAAAAATGGAAATCATGGGAACAATAATGCAGAGTGACGTTTTGAAGGAGGATTGAGATTTGAGAGAAGGCAGGAATTGAGCAATTTATGTAATGTTGGATTGATGACAGTTATACAAAAAACATTTGTGATGTTTAATGTTTGTAACCTGGAACATGCTTATATGGTCTGTTTTCATTTACACAAATGTGTGCTTGCCTAGGTTTTAAGTGATAATTCAATAAAGGCATTACAAAATAGAATTCACACTATTGTCATGAGTTATAATTGTAAACTCTGCTCCTTAGGTGAGACATGATGGAGCAGAAAAAGAAACAAGATATGTTTAAAAGTGTACTACTCTGAAAACCTAATGAATACATGATTTTTTACATGATTTAATACATATCCCACATGGAATAAGTTGACTGAGCTTCATCAGCACAGTACATTACATATTATACCTATAAATATTTAATTCATTATGTTTCGTTAAGTCTATATTTTTTGTGGTGGTGTTCATGTAAAACTTTTAGTATACATATGTGCTAGTGTGGAGGTCTGATTTTATTTGTAAAGAACTATTTCTGCTAAAGTGCCGGACGTTTTTTTTATCATATTGTCTTTGCTGGACATTGTATTTTTTTCTATTACTTGCATTTAACTGATATGCTTTGGTGTTCTGAATACTGTCCATGGACAGCAGGAAATTTGCCACCTGCCTCTCCCTTGCCTTCACTCTTTGATTCATGTTGTTTGAACCTTGACTGGTGCAGTTGCCATCAATGAACTTTCAAGATAGTGTTGCATAATGGAGTTTTGTGTAGTCTAGGCTCTACAGAGGGTTTGCCTTCTGTTAAAGACTTGCTCCTCGACTGCGAGAAATTATACACAAAGGAAATTAGCCTACATTGTCATATATTGATGTTGCAGTACCATAATTGGAAACATAAGTCATGATGGAGAAAAAAACACCACTGAGTTTCTGGTAGACAAGAAGAAATTTAAAGCCAAATGAGGAATTTATACTTCTAAATTCTTCTACACAGTTAATGTAACTTTAGCCTGAAAATGATAAAGTAGCAAATTGTGACTGTGTCACAAATATATGAGGATTATAAGGAGTGCATAAGTTCCATGCAACTGTTAGAAGAACATGTAATGAGAAGTTTGCAATATTCGAGAAGTACCTTATTGTGTGCAAATAGCATCAATCTGTGAATTATCTGAGTTTCAAAGATATGACTCTCATTCAAAAGTGTTTATAGTCTGCATGTACAGCTGAGTTTTGTGACTAACATCAGAAACATTTGCAGGTAATATTATGCCTGGAGAATGAAGGTGGCATTTTTATTTATGCTAATGATGGAAACCAGTTCAGCAAAAAAGCATCAAACATTCTTCAGATGTGCCAGAAATGTACAGGTGTGTTAAACCTTTTGAATATGTCTCTTTCTAAACAGGAACAGCGGGTTCTAAAACATGGACTCAGGTTTTTTCTTCCTACCACACCTGCAAATGGCACAATTATGTTGTTAAACTGTCCCAGTGGGATATTTCTATGCTAAACCAAGCATAATGAAGCAGTTTAAGAAACATTTTCCTTTCTTAATACTGACAAAGTAGACATACATGACTTAAATGTCTTTGAACATTTTGAGAATAATGTTGAACTTGTTTGTGAACTGGATGTGCATTTGATTCTAGTTAAATTGCCTCATTTTAAAGCTGCTCATTTAAGGTGACCTTGTATTCTAAATGCTTCAGTTAAGACAGTTTATGAATGCATTACACAGGATGTAGAAACACTTTTTCATCACTCAGAGAATAGTAGCATCCATTAATTAGTTATTAATTATTAATTAATTCATTCATTATTGTGTAAGTTAAAATGGAATGTTTTGATGTAAAAATTAAATGATTGTGATAAAAAAAGGCTGAAGGAGGTCACTTTAGTGGGCAGTTTGCCTGGGCAGTTTCATACTTTGTTCAAGCAAACATGTTTGGAGCTCTGTTAATTGAGATTTCATTTGAAAAATACCATAGATCTGCTTCAGAATCCTAAGTGTACACTGGTTTGAGAATTTATTTTGTATTACACCTACTGTAGACAATTTAACTATGAATAAAAGCAAAGATTGGGGCCTACAAGCAATTTCTTTGTATTTGAGCTTATGTTAACAGGTACATACTGCTTTTTTGTTTGTTTGTTTGTTTGTTGGTTGGTTAGTTGGTTGGTTGGTTGATTGGTTGTTTTTTCAGTTTTTGAGAACATGATTTTCTTCAGACCAAGAGAACAAGTATGGGAAAATGCTTTGTGGCAGTATATGACAATACAGATTTGCGTATGAATCTAAACTTCAGGGCAACACTGTCTATTATTTTAGATACAGAGATTATTTAATTTTTCTGTGGAATGATACTACAAATTCAGCCATGGCAGGGCTAGACACCAGTGATGTGAGCACTGGCTCTAGAAGATGGTCACTGTTTATGTGACATCTCAACCCTAGTGCAAAAATTGGGGAAAGAGGTCTACAGATGGATGCATGGTTGAATACTATGAAATCAGTTTAATCTATTTGAGAATCATCTCAGTAATATTCCATGTAGCCTAGAACTGTTGATAGTTATTCATCAACAGCTGGCTTATTTTATGGCAATGAGGCTGTTAGGTATATATAACCAAATAATTCTGTTAATATAATTAAGGCCAACTCTGAGAACCTTATCTTGCTTGCCAATGGTCTGTTTCACCTTTACTCAGTCATAAATTCAGTACCATGTGGAGAATTTATTTTTCAAATGTAACTGCACACTGGAGACTGAACTTGAAAAATGAGGTGTTTGAATTTGTAGGTAAGCTTCTGGGGCAACGTTACAATGTCTCTGTAGTGCAACAAGCAGTTCAAAGAGTGACATTTATGGGACTATGTGATGTTCTTCCAGGATGAGTCATATATATAGTTTTGGTTAGGCAGGAAAGGATCCCTAAAAGTTTCATTGGATTCAGTAATTAATCCAGCAATACAGCCTTGGTTAAAACGTTATTTGGTGAAAGGAAAAACAACTGGGAACTGGGTTCCCCTTTGATAAAGACAGAGACTAGCACTGATGGGACCTTAATTAGATGTTTTATTAACAATGCCATTTTATTGGGGCATTTGAGTACAAACAGCGTAAAGCTTACAAATGATTTATATGGATAAGCAACTTAAATGCAGGATGGCACCATGTCCTGTTATTAGCAGAGGTTTACCTACTTTGGTATAGCAGTGAAGTACAATATGCAGTGCAGATATGAAGTCAATGTTGTAGGATTGATAATCCTTCTGGTTGGCACCAACAAACAACTCAGTATCAGTGGCTCAAGAGGTGGTATATTTGCCTGTTATATTGGAACCTCAAAGGACTCTGGGTTATAATCCCACAGCAATTACTTGAATTAACTTTCCAGTATTGACACTGCAGCACAACATAAGGGAGTGGGGGGATTTATACATATTGTTAAATAAAATAAAAAGATCAATACACAGGAGGTTCAGGTTCAAAAGTTTACTAGTGTACACCAGGAGGCAAAAAACGTATAAGTACAGAATTTTGTCTGACATGAAACAGGAAGTACACAATTCTTATAGTCTTTTACATTCAAGTTGTGCCCACCTTACTGACGTGATAAGTCACAGGGCATCTACATCACTTTAGCTTACAGTCTTCTATTCATTAAATAATGCTGATGCTGTATATTTAAAAAAAGTTTTCCTCTGGTAACAATACGGCCTTGCTATCCACCTGGTCAGACATAATGTCTTTCTGTAAAGTTACTTCTTCAAGGTTTCAAACTAGTCCGAATACAATAACAGATTCAAATCTTCTAATACACTTCTTTGTTCCCCTGTAACACTTTCCCAACAGCTGCGTGTTATCTAGTAACACATACACAAGGCCAAATCATCCCAGCAGGAAAGAGCAGAAGATTTCATTATTTCACATATTTAATTTCCTGACCCAGCAGATAATTACTTGGGAAAAGCATAAACATTAAAACTTGCTGAGCTAGCAGCTGCCAGGGTCAGAGGTCAACTTGCTACAAGCCACACTGCAGTTTCAAAAACTTCTTGCAATTATATATGAATTCATTCTTTTTGTTATATCATTAATAGAATAAAATGCATTACATACTACTAAAAAACTAGCACTTCACATATATTCAAATACATATTTCTCTAACATTTTCCCTCCTATTAATACTTTTTATTCTATTTTGAAGTATGCATAATGTCATTTCGTCTCCTAACCTCTTCCACTAAGGATTTTCAGCTAGGTGAGTCATTTGATCTATACTTCAGAAAAAGTTTTCGTCTGAGATCAATTTTTCAATCTCAATATCTTGGTACAAAGTTTTAGTAACAGATACATCAATAAAATCTTTGATTAATCTTTTCATGCAGGGAATTCCACAACAAACACATGCTCCTATTAGGAGTAAACCCACACAAATAGCAATCAGAATATTCATTAGGATGGAACCCCACCCCCCAAATAGATTCTGGAAAAAGTCCGTCAGTGGGTTTGGGCCTGGTTCAGTCATGGCTGATACTTGCTGAATTACCTCTAGTTGGTTGTTAATTTCATGCCTGTTGTCCGGAATGTATGCACAGCATTCTTCTTTGATAAGCACGCACGTACCACCTCTCGCTGCTAGGGTGAAGTCAAGAGCCATTTGATTCTGTAACACAACAGTTCTCATTGCATTCAGTTCATCAGTCACCAGTTCTAGGGCAGAGAAAGTTGCATTACTCATTACTTCGAGAAGTTTCGACAGCTTCCTCAACTTCCAGATTGATTTGACTGCTCCATATGCTGGGAATATTCCTGCCCAAGATATAACACTGTCACTCAAGTCCATATGAGTCAATTTGCTTTTATCTTTTACGTTATTATGATCTTTCCAACCAGCTTTGATCCATCCTACTGGATTTACAGGTTTTTCAACTGGACCTTCAGGTTTTTGGGCTGCTTCTCTCATGTTTCGTATCTTACCCAAAGGTAATTCTGCAGTATGTCTTATAGCCGGAACCAGATAACCCAAAAAACAACTGCCGGACAAATTCTTAGGTAGCCATTTGTATGCTTTTTTCCCACAAATAAAATAACAATTTTCTACTTTAGTACTAATACGCATTAACCCTGCATGAAACATTTTCTGGTCTATAACTGACAATTGTTTAAATAAAACAGGATTCTTGCGAATTTCATTCATGGTTGTTTTCACTGAGTTCAAATATGAGTCATAATTAGTATTGCAAAAAGTATTGCCATTACTAGTCTTAATATAACACCGATAAGTTATTGTTATATTACAATTGCTCCAGCCCACCTGGAGAGTGCCATTTTTATAAAAACATACAATTCCCTTTTGTGTGACAGGTAAAAACAAAGCTATTTTGTCCTGTGATCTCACAGTCCCTGTGTCAAAAAGCAGATTTTCCCAAGTCTCATTTATCCCCAGAGGGACAGCGGACATTATCAGTCCTCCATATGCTGTTGGTATAGCTGTACAAACCCAGCAATTTGAAATGTTCATAGTCTCTGCATATACATGTTTCATGGCTAGGTATGTGTTAAAATTTGGATGCCAGTCTATATATGTTTCGTCACGTCTTCCCACTTTCACTTGTGTGGTTGAGTGTAGGAAAACCCACAACAAGAGGAAAATTGTCACAATTATAGTCAATAAATGTATACTCAACAAAATGATTATGCAACATCTCTGGGGTTGATCTACATTTCTATTCGCTTTGTTCTTGGCCATTTTGCCCTTGTTGTATATCAGTCACAAAGTTTTTATCAAGTTGAAAGTTCTTTACCGGTTTGCAGTGTGTCAAATGGACCCAGGACATCCTCTCAGCCACTCTGACTGCAGTAGGCATTGCCAACAGTACCTGGTATGGTCCTTCCCACTTTGGACTCACCCAATTCTTCCTCTTCATCACTTTTAACCACACCCAAGTTCCCGGGGCCAAAACTGCTTCCACCGGTCTGGTCTGTTCCTTATCTGAAAAAGAGTTAAACTGCAAAACAGATTTATTTGTTAACAGTTTCCTCATATAACTAGCTAACGAACTGTCAGCCTCTTGCTCTGCAGGTATGAGAGCTTTCCACTGAGGCACATAATATGCTCTCCCAAAAACCATTTCAAAGGGAGTCAAACCCTTCACATTTGGAACTGTTCTCATACTCAGCAGCGCTAAAGGCAAACAGTATATCCAATTCTTCTGGGTCTCATCAACTAACTTCCTAAGTTTGTTCTTAAGGGTTCCGTTGTACCTTTCCACCAGTCCTGCAGACTGTGGGTGGTAGACACAATGGTTTTTCAAGGAGATTCCGAAAAATCTTCCAAGTTGCTGGATTGTCTGATTAACAAAATGTGTGCCATTGTCACTATAAATCCTTTCCGGAATGCCAAATCTAGGGATTACTTCTTTTATCAGGGCTTTCGCCACTGTTGCTGCATCCGGATATTTGGTTGGAAAAGCTTCTACCCATTTAGAAAACATATCTACAATGACTAGACAATATTTTTTCCCTTCACACTTATTCAATTCTATGAAATCCATACAGATAGTATGGAATGGATACGGTGGTATAGGAAAACTTCCTTGCTTAGGTTTAAATGCCCCTTGTGCATGGTGCTTCTTACAAGTATGACAAGCTGCACAAACTTTTTTTGTGTAATTTGTGAATCCATATGTTTGGAATATTCGGTTTACTAACTGTACCATCCCCCCTGTTGAGACATGGCACTGCCCATGGCTCAACAAAGCTGCATATCTAAATAAATTAGACGGCAATATCGTTTTTTCTCTTTGGAAATGTACAGTCCATTTTCAAGAATTGCGCCTTGTTTTTCCCATTTTTGTTTTTCTGCTTTTGTAGTAAGCGTCTGCATTGTTTTCAACATATCTAAATCTAAAATCTCAGAGGGTTGTAATTCCTCATTCAAAAGTAAAGTTTCTGAGTCTGAGGCCACTTGCTTTGCAGCTGCATCAGCTCTCGCATTGCCTTTCAAAATCTTATCCTGTTGTTTTGTATGAGCTACACATTTGGAAATAGCTACTTTAGTAGGTAACTGGATAGATTCTAATAATTCCAAAATAAATTGCCCATGATTAATTGGTTTTCCACTAGATGTTATCATTCCCCTATTCTTCCATTGTTGCGCAATTACATGTACTGTAGAGAAAGCATACTGACTATCAGTATATATGTTTACACATTTGTCTTTTGCTAAAGTACATGCTCGTGTTAAAGCTATCAATTCTGCTGCTTGTGCAGACAAGTTATGTGGTAAGGGTTGGGCTTCTAAAATTTCAGTGTCTGTAACTACTGCATACCCCACTAGATTCTTTCCTGTAGGGCCCCTTCTGCATGAGCCGTCCACATAATATGTCACCTCGGCATCATCCAAGGGCATATCTGTGAGATCTTGTCTAGGCAAGGTTAACTGTTCAATTTCCTGCAGGCAGCTGTGCAGTGTGCCATCTGCAGGAGTTGGGAGTAATGTTGATGGATTTAATGTCGTACATCGTTCAATTGTCATATGAGGTTGGCTCAGCAGTATAGTCATACATGAAAGATGTCTAGCAGGAGAAATATATGCCTCTTTTTCTTGCAATAAGATGATTGCGACTGCATGAGGCACTCTCAATGTGAGAGGGTGGAATAATACCACTGCGGCCGAGGCCTGCACTGCCATTGCAGCAGCAACTACTGCTTGTACACAGTGAGGCAAAGATCACACCACTGGGTCTAACTGTGATGAATAATAGGCTATGGGGCGTTGCTTATCCCCATGTTGCTGCGTCAGCACTGATGTCATATATCCTTGCTTGCAATCTACGGTCTGAAAGAACCGTTTGTGATAATTGAGTCCTAAAACTAATGAAGAAGCTATCAACTGCTTCAACCTGCAGAAAGCCGTTTCTGCTTTGGGTGTCCATTGTAATAAATCTTGTGCTGCCATTCGTGTTTTATATATCAAGTCAGTCAGTGGAGCAAATTCCAAAGCATAGTTCGGTATCCAACTCCGACAAAAATTAGTTGTCCCCAAGAAGGACATCATTTCCTTCTTGGTTGCTGGTTTGGGTGCTTGTAAAATTGCTGTCTTTCTATCCTCATCTAATATCCTACCTTCATTGGATATCACATATCCTAGATATCTAACTTGCTTTTTCCAGAGTTGTAACTTACTTTTGTTCACTTTGTGTCCTTGTGTTGCTAAGAATTTCAATAGCGCTATAGTATCTTCCCTGCATTGCTGCTGGGTGGGGGCTGCTAGCAAAATGTCATCTACATAAAGTAGAATTTGACTTCCTCCTGGTGGGGTAAACCCTGCCAGGTTGCTAGCCATTTCTTGTGCAAATATTGTTGGGCTCTCACAATATCCCTGTGGTAGTCGAGTATAGGTATACCTTTTACCCTAAAATGTAAATGCAAACCAGTATTGACTATCAGGATGTATAGGTATTGAAAAGAAAGCATTACTGATATCTACCACAGAGAAATATTTTTGTTGTGGTTTTAAGTCATTTAACAAAGTATGTGGGTCTGGCACCATGGGTGCTCTGGGTATTACTGCATTGTTTACAGCTTGTAAATCTTGAACTATCCGCCATTCCCCGTTTGCTTTTTTAACAGGAAATAGGGGTGTATTACATGGTGAATCAGGAGATTCTACCAGTACTCCTTCCCTGAGTAATGCTGCTATTATAGGCTTGATTCCTATTTCTGCATCTTTTCTCAAAGGGTATTGTCTTTTTTGTGGCCTAAATGCTGACTTCGGTGTAATTGTAACTGGTCCTGCTGTTCGAATAAGTCCTACATCTGACTTGCCTGTTGACCAAAGAGTCATTGGTATCTCACATAAAGCTTTCTCTTCTTCTTCTAATAAAAATGCTAATCAGCTGTCCTCGCTAGATTGCAAGTGTACAGCCGGGTGCGTCTGCGTCAACCAATTCAATTTTTGTTTCTGTATTCCCTGTTCTGACAATTCTAAGTCAGTCTGTTTCTCCCATCTTGTTACCTTTTCTCCTAAGTCTGCCCATTTTACGTTTTTATTCTTTGTCAAGCTGACATGTGGCAATCAATTTGACCTATATAATGCAAGGAATTCTTGAGGTAATGAACAGCTAACTACACTGTTCCCCTCAGTATCCCAATACAAAGTACGTAATACTAATCTAGTTGCATAATTTTTGAACAATTCTTGCTCATATTCTCTATCAGGTCCTGGCGTATTACAGTAGTATAGAGTACAGTGTAGCAAATGCTGTCGATCAGTGTCAAGGGAGGGGGCTTTACTGATGGCTATGTTCATCAGTTCCTTGGTTATTGCCCCTGGACCAGTCGTACCTAGGTCCTGGCTGTACCAATAAAAAGTTTCACCCTCCGATTGCACCACAAAAGTATCCATTTGTCTCTGTGCCTCCATACCCTGTACAGTTGGAACTACTGCTATGCCAAATATCTGCATAAGGTCCCTACCCAATAGGTTCACTGGACACTTTGCAGAAACAACAATCTTACTTCTTTGGGTCATACCTGAAACAGGGTCAGTTATTGCTATATCATGGGAGAGTGGTTCCCTGTATAGCTGTTCATTTGCAGCTTTCACTAATATATAATCAGGTGATTCAGAATGTTCTGGTAACTTGGAGGGGTGTATCAGGGTCCGTGACGCTCCTGAGTCACACAGGAATTTGACTTCCCTTCCCTCCACCAGAAGTGTAACTTCCGGTTTTGTGTCTGCTAAGTAGAGCTCTAGGCTCAATAATGCTAAATCCAAAATTTCACTTTCTTCATCCTCCATATCTACTTGCACTTCCTCTATTCCTTCTATCACATTTACATTTGTCCTTTGTTTATTAACTTCTCCTGATGATTTCTGACTTCTGCATGATGTATCTTCACTATCATATAGTCAGTCCTCATCTCCCTTGTCTTCTGTGATTACCTTCTTATTCTGTTTACAATCACTCGCTGGATGTCCCTTCTTCCCGCACTTAAAGCATTCACCTCTCTTTTTCCTTTCTTCAAAATCTTCTGACCATTTGTCAGACTGTTTATTTCCCTGGGCATTTTTCTTTCCCTTTTTACCTGACTGTAACACAAATACTTCAGCTCTGTCTTCAGCAGTGAAGACTTGCGCCTTCTTTTTCTTTTTGCTATTAAAATGTCTTTCAGCATGTCTAGCATATTCAAGTAAGGCTTGTAGCCTACCTGTTTGATGGTCTATCATATGCTTCGTAATGAAGCTACTGATAGGTGCAATGCAACCTTTTAAAAATGCATTTTTCAATTGTTGTTCATACGGGGAATCATTAACTTGATTTTCAGGAACTGTCATACCGCTATGATTATTAAAACATTCCAATAATCTAGCATAGTACCCATCTATCGTCTCATTTTCCTGTTGTATGCATTGGTTAATGCAAGTCCAGTCTGCTCTAGGTTTCCATTTCTCAGAGATTCGGTCTGTAAGACCTTTTACTGTGTTGTCTAGTTCTGCGTCACTATGTGGGAGTGGTTTAAGCTCTGCATTACGAGGATTCCAGGTGCCACAAATCATGTGCCAATCTGGACCTATAATTTGTCTGACTACTTTTTCTACTTCTTCCCCTTTCAAGTGGTAACTCAACCTCATGCCTTGCAAATCTTCTAAAAATTTTGTAAAATTAACTTTCGGATGGGGGATTCCCTCAGTAGCTTTCCGGATATCCTCCGGTGTCCATGGTCTGTATACTAAGAGAGTTGGGTCCTGCCCTGCCTGTTCTGCCTGAGGATTTGGGACCTCTATAAGCGGACATATCTCTTCCTCATTCTCATCCCATAGGTTTCTCTCTATTTGATACGATTCTGCGTCCCCACGTGTCTTACGTGCTCGGGACCTAGTTTCAATAGGATCTCTAACAAACGGTTGCGGTCTCGCTGAGACATCAGGATAACGAGGAGGCGGACCAGCCTGTCCACTCACTTCATATCCTGAAAAAGGCAACGGAGGGGGCAGGGGAGGAGGAGCTGTTGCTATTACTATGTTATTATCTTCTTTGTCTAAAAATAATGCTTTTGAATTTTTAGTCTTCTGTTCCCTACGGTTTGCTTCCTCAATCCACCTGTGTGCCTGAGGAATGCCTAACTGGCGTTGCTTTTTTGCCTGACCTCCCGCATCAGATTTGAGTTGCTTAAGGAGTTTAACCAGTGAGGTTTTATCTAATTTACCATCAAATTCATATTTGTTAACCCATTTCGTATAATACCTAACATTATCAGAACGTTGTGATTGCATATATTTTGCGTCTTCGGTTAGGGGCAGATCTCGCGATGTTTTAGTGCACTGATTTCCCATGTTAAAAGAAAATGTTACGTAACCCTTCTTATCACGTGGTACCAAAATTTTAGTTCCTTTTCATAGTTTATCTAGAATAACTGCCAACCTTATTCTGTTACCCTGATCTATGACCAAATACACAGTAATTCCTTTTGTCCCTGATCTGCATAACAAATCTTGACAACAATATTTACTGTAACCTAGTCCCTGATCTAAAACAGAAAAAAGGCAAAATCTTCCTACCTGAGCCTCCAGTATTGAGCCGTCCAGGATCCGCTCTTCGGCCACAGATCAGAAAGTGGCCAGCCTCTTTAAACGCCAATTCAGTCGGAGGTCTTTTCACCCAAGAAGAACTGTTTCGGTAACTTCTCCTGCGCAGTATTCGACCACCGGTAGACTCTGATCTGCAGCTGTCTGAGGGATTTCCGGCTAAAGAAGGACCAAACTGTTAAATAAAATAAAAAGATCAATACACATGAGGTTCAGGTTCAAAAGTTTACTAGTGTACACCAGGAGGCAAAAAACGTACAAGTACAGAATTTTGTCTGACATGAAACAGGAAGTACACAATTCTTATAGTGTTTTACATTCAAGTTGTGCCCACCTTACTGACGTGATAAGTCACAGGGCATCTACATCACTTTAGCTTACAGTCTTCTATTCATTAAATAATGCCGATGCTGTATATTTAAAAAAAGTTTTCCTCTGGTAACAATACGGCCTTGCTATCCACCTGGTCTGACATAATGTCTTTCTGTAAAGTTACTTCTTCAAGGTTTCAAACTAGTCTGAATACAATAACAGATTCAAATCTTCTAATACACTTCTTTGTTCCCCTGTAACACTTTCCCAACAGCTGCGTGTTATCTAGTAACACATACACAAGGCCAAATCATCCCAGTAGGAAAGAGCAGAAGATTTCATTATTTCGCATATTTAATTTCCTGACCCAGCAGATAATTACTTGTGAAAAGCATAAACATTAAAACTTGCTGAGCTAGCAGCTGCCAGGGTCAGAGGTCAACTTGCTACAAGCCACACTGCAGTTTCAAAAACTTCTTGCAATTATATATGAATTCATTCTTTTTGTTGTATCATTAATAGAATAAAATGCATTACATACTACTTTGCTTTTAAACTAGCACTTCACATATATTCAAATACATATTTCTCTAACACATATATAAATATGCCACTGTTTTCTGAAACAGAATGTAACAGAAGTCTGTACTGCACTTCAGTCTGATAAAACTTGCAGCAAATAAATTAAAATTATGTACTTTAATCTGCAATGTATGTGTAAATATATGCACATGTGTTTCCTTTTTCTATGGATGTAAAATGAAAACAGATCAAAACAAAAAAATGTATCAAAATTGCAATTTGTAATTGAAGTGAAAAGTTTAAGCTCCTGCCTTCTTGAGTCAGGAAGAAAACAGTAATAAATAAGCAATTAAGGCATTCTTCAAAAACATAGCTATCCAAAGTGGGAAGAACATTCATTAAAATGTAAATGTGGAAAACTTGTTTGGATACATCTGCATGCATAAAAAGGTAAAAAAGGTATCTAGAAAAGACAGCAGCATGTCTGAAGGTGCTAAAATGCACATGGCTGAGGCAGGTAAGTAAATAATGTACCTAAATAATTAAGAAAGCTGGTGGGGGAATACAAAAGTCTAAGAAGTTATTAAAAGAAAGAAGGAGTTCAGGGTGACATGGGACATAGAAACGACGGGTCAGGACAAGAAGGAATACTGGATACCTAACAAAAAGGCTAATGGAGAAGTTGCAATGAAAAGCAATAAGGTGCTAGAGAAACTCAAACTGCTTCTGGAAAGTGACTCAGCAGATGGCAAAAGGAAGCCTTATCAGACTGCAAGACAACAGCAGAAAAATAAAGAAGCTAGTTGCCAGACAGCATTCATAATGGATGCCAGTAACAATCTGATAACCAGTCCAGAATACATCAAAGGCAGGTGGAAGCAGTACTTCAAGATGTTTTTGTTAAAAACAAACGGACAAAAAAAAAAACATAGAAGCTGTACTGCCCCAAGCATAGCATACAATGAGAGGAAAAATAATTTAACCTAGAAGTAAGACCAGCACTAAGGAAAATGAAGTCATGGAAACAGCAGACATAGATGAAGTCAGGGGAGATTTGATCAATATGCTGGATGCATTAGGGGCGAAATGACTCATGAAGGCACTCGTTACAGTATGGAGAGAAAGTCATATCCCAGATGACTGGGGAATAAGCATTCCACTGCCAGTGTGTAAAAGAACAAATGGGACAGCTACAACCGTGGGCAGTACAGAGGTATCAAACTGCTGTCGCACTGCGTGAACTTGCTGGAGACTGTAACTGATACATGAGTATGCAGAGTAGTAGAAAGTAAATGGAAATTAAGTAGTTCAGATTCATAACATGATGCAGCTCAAGTGACCTTATATTTACAGCAAGACAAATGATGGAGAAGAAGTTAGAGTAAGTAAAGAATCTAAATGGGCATTCCTAGACTTGGAAAAAGCATATGACATGGTTCCAAGAAAGCTGATTTTATAGTGTAGGACATGTTTAGGGATCCCATAACAGAAGTACGAACAGCACTCCATCTCACAGATGGGCTCACTTTTGGACTGGGTGTGCATCAGGGTTCCACTGCTATTCATTCTGCTGATTGATTACATTAGTAAATAGGTCAGAGGGGACAGATGAAAAAAAAACCGGCTGTATGCACACAAAGTGGGACTACATGCAGACTGTGAACATATACGTCAGCAAATCATAGTGTACTGGAATGCAAAACTGAAGGCATGTGACTGGATAAAGACAAGACAGTAGTCAAAGCAGCAAATGGGAAAAATCAGAAGAAGAAGATGAAAATTGAGATATAAGGGAAAATAGTGAGGCAGGTTAACAGTTTCAACTATCTAGTAAGTATAGCTGAAGAAGGTGTAAATGAAGAAGTCAGAGCTGAATCAGAGGTTCTGCAGCCAAGTAGCATAATGTGCCAGGGGTAGTATATCTGTCAGGGGTGCTATATGTGCCAGGGGTGGTATATGTGACAGGGGTAGTATATGTGCCAGAGGTGGTATATGTGTCAAGGGTGGTATATGCGTCAGGCATGGTATATGTGTCATGGGTGGTATATGTGTCAGGGGTGCTATATGTGACAGGGGTGGTATATGTGTCAAGGATGGTATGTGTGCCAGGGGGTGGTATATGTGTCAGGCATGGTATATGTGTCATGGGTGGCATATGTGTCATGGGTGGTATGTGTGTCACAGGTGGTATATGACAGAAAAAGGCCAAACACGCTGAAGAGTTAGATGTATAAAACAGTGGCATGACCAGTGCTGCTGTATGGCACAGAAATGTCGACAATGAAGGAAGAGCAGCTGAAGAAGTTTGAAGTGATAGTGATGAAGTACCTATGATGGGCTGTAGAGTGGATAGATGAAGAAATGAGGACACCAGAGCTAAAGCCAAAGTATTCCCAATTGCAGAGAAGGTCAAGGAAAACAGAGTAGAGTGGCGTGGATATATATGCAGGAAAAGAGAAGACAATTTGACAGAGAGGATTTGGTAATGTAGGAAGAAGACAAAGGGAGATGACATCCAGTCAAGAAACAGATGGATTGTGTGAGAGAACCTCTGTGTCAGTTAATCATGAAAAATTGGATATTATATTTAATCATGGGCTTAAGGAAGGAATAAAATGAGATTACAAAATCTATGGACCATGAGGAGAAACTGCAAATAATAAGTAAACAAATTCAATAAACAAACAATGAATGAATAAATAAAGAAAGAAATAAACAGGATATAAAAGGAAGAAGCATCTTCTAACCATAACAGGGCCCAGGGCCATTAGCCTAGTACACACCTATGAACCTATACCTCACTGTCCTTCTTCAAAAGAAATCTTGATGAGTGGATGTGAAATAAAAAATTCACCCCAGGGATCACTCTAGTGGCATTACTCGACAGAGCCACTGGGAACTAAGGTTGGGTGGCACGATGCCAGGGTAATCCTATGGGCTAGGCTTATAAAGGCCCCAGGACCATTAGCCTAGTACACACGTATGAACCTAGAGACATGGTGATCAAGTGAGAGTTTGCTATCAACATAGATATGATAATTCAATAAAGGTGCTTGAAAAAAAAAACATAGGTGTCGAGTGAGTTGGGATGTCATCTATCTATCTATCTATCTATCTATCTATCTATCTATCTGGCACCAGGTATATGGAATTGATGCTAGATTAACAAAAAGAAACTATGCTACATTTCATGACATTGAGGGCAAGCCCATGATTAACACACCAAACATTTGTTTGGTCTGGCTGTTGCTGGAGAAGCTGAGAATCAGAATAGAATTTGGTAATAGTCTCCAGTTTGCAGTCCTCAACAAACTAGATTAACCATTGTCATAGATGTCAGCTTTCATGTAAGAGAAATAGAGTGGGAGAGACAGGACAGAGTTTTCTATTACACCACTGCTGATGAACAAGACCCCAACACCTTAATGGTATTGTTTCTGTCGGTTAGCTAATTACCTATCCAGCAAACTAATCCCAGCATGAGTATTTACTTATCTATCTGTTTATTTATTTATTTAAATTTGTTTACCAGGAAAATCCACTGGGGCAGAATGAGCCCATTTTCAGTGGAGGCCTGGGGAGAAAAGCTCCAATAAACATGACAGTACAGAATTGATTTAATTACAGAAAAAGAATTAACAAAAGATGGACACAAATGAAATAATTAAGGAGTTTTTACAGACAAAATAACATAGACAAGCACTTGTGTAAGAATCAATAGCAATATACAGTGATTAGTTAGTAGGAATTTGCAGCATAATATCAAAAAATGAGCTGTATACAGTGGGCTGTATTTCTGTAGATAAAAGAGAAAGGAATGAAATAAATTAAATAACAGACAGAGTTGAAAGTCAGAGGTTGAAATTAAACAGTTATAGACGTATGCGAGAAGTGGTAGTATGGGAAACATCAGGTTATGTAAGGTTGGGATCTAGAGCACAAAAATTGCCATTGAGTAGATAAATGTAGCTGAAGGACCTTTTTGAAGGGGCTAGCATCCTCAGTTGATTTGAGTGGTGATGGGAGTGAGTTCCAAAGTTTGGCTATGCAGAATGAGTAAACAATTTGGCCAGCAGAGAGCTTGGGTTTTTGAACAAGCAGTAAAGTTTGATTTTCAGATCTAAGGGGTCTATTTGGATGGTATAGTGTTAGATTGGATCAGAGAGATAGGCATTTCAATGGTTTACAGATTATTTTGTGAGCTGTAGTTCGTTGTTGGTAGGTAAGGTACTGTACTGTAATAGTTTCAGAGGCCTTGGCAAGGTCAAAGAAGGCAGTGTGGGCTGTATGCCCCTCATCTATGGTCCTAATAATCCTTTCAAAGAATTTAACCAGGTTAATCTGGCATGATCTGTCTTTGACAAAGCTATCCTGGTGTCTGTCCAGGGATATAAGCCCATCTATATTGTTATTTATTAGCTTAGTTTTAATACAGTCTGTAGTCTTGCAAAAAATACAGCTGAGACTAGTAGGCTTGTAATTCCATGAGCTAGTAGATAGACCGCTTTTATTCAAGGGCACCACAGCAGTTGGTCTCCTTACCTCTGAATATAAACAGTGGAGATACTGAGGTAGAATAGATGATGGAGGGGTTTTCCTAAATGGGATATGGTGCTTCTCAGCAGACCTCCAGGGTTAATATTAAGACCCATAGAACTGGTATTTTTTTTAATTTTGGAAAGTGTTGAAAGGCCTTTATCGAGACTGATGTCATGAGGAGATGTATGGGGGGGGGCAGAAGGCAGGGGAAGAAGTTGGAAGATACTTTGTCTGTAAGAATAGTTCCAATATCTTTGAAGTGAAAGAAGAAGATCCCATTAGATAGAAGTCCAATAAAAAATGTTTGTTACATTTAAGCTTTTTAATATAGTTGAAGAAGACCTTATGTTGTTTTTTGAATTAGTTTCAGCCAAAAGTTCCTAATCAGTTTTACATTTCCTGTTGTTAAATTTGAGGGACCTATTTACCAGTTTTAAATCCCTTTTATAATGATAAAGTGGGCATATTTTATAGATGGCCGGGTGCTTTTTTCTTTTTCTTATAGAGTTTGTTGATGAACAAGTACCACTGCATGTGATCAGTCACAGACCTGCCATTATACTTACGCTGGATGTCTGTCCAACAGGTCATAAAATTCAGAGTAGACATCATCCTCACAATGTTTACTGAGGAGTTATCCCATTTGTAATTAAATAAGATTAGTAAATAGTAAGTAATTGTTTTTGAGTAATTACTGTATGTGCAGGAGTTATTAGGGGCCACAAAGCAGGTTTTCATGGAGAACATCACAATGAAATGGCAAGTTTGATGATGAAGGGGATAATGCGTGTGGTTGTACAATTGGGAAAACACTTGTGAGGACAAGCTCAAAAATGGTAACACACCTGGTGGGCAGGGAACCCTTTGGTCAAGTGTACTGCCATTCATAAAGTCCAACAATCACTGACTATACTTGTCATTGGTAGTAAATATTTGCCAGTTTATGTGTGGATAGTTGAAGTCACCCATCAGAAAGTTATTTGGTTTGATGGCTACCATTTCTAGTTGTTAAAGCTATTCTGCATGCTCTGAAGGGGATGTTGTGGCTCAATAATTGTCTGTTATGTGATAATTAATTTCATGGAGCGTAGCTAAGATTTCAGATTGATATCATGTGGAATCTGGTGACAGATGGTGTGTTATGGATATTCTCCCTTGGTTACTGGTGTATCTGTATACAAGACAGGCTTGTAACCTAGAACTGAGGAAGTGCTGTCAGTATATTGGAACCAGGCTTCTGTAATTACAGAAATGTTGATGTCTTTGAGGGTAAGAAAGGCCTCAAGTTCAGAGGCTTTATTGTTTGACCTTCTGGCATTCAGCAAGGCTACCTGAATATCTTTTAGACTGGAATTTAAGTTAGAAAACCCATCAGGGGAATTTAGATAAAAAAGGCACTGTGAGATAATAAAGGTTTTACCCAGATGAAAAATCTGAGGGGTGAGAACTCCAGGCTATCCATGATAAAGCCGAGGTAGATGGTTGATAAAAATAGACACAGTAATCAATCAAGAAAGCATTCTGAGTAACACTAACTAAGGAATCTCACTTTCCCAAAGAGCAGTCAGTTCTCTGGCAGAGGCAGTTCAAATGAGTTTTATTTTACTTTTTTTTAATGAACTACTGACATATTAATTGGCCTTTAATTTTTTTGTAAAAATCAATACGTTTCCATGGTTCAATATGGTTGGCATTTTATTTCAATTGGGATATGAAGCACTATATTTTTAAAATCAAGATGCTGGCTTTTACTGGTCATGCGACTTGTCACACTTTTACTTATTTAGATTAAATGAATTTGGAACCCAAACTAAATTAATAGTTGGACTTGGAAAAACAGTGAGAACTTTCATTTTTTTCCATTTTTTTATAAAAGATATAGTAATGATTTTTTTATTTGGACATCTGATATTCACACGTTAGATTTTTTTTTTGTTCATTTTTTTCCTTACTAAGCCAAGAGAAGTACTGAATATTTAAATTCTACTTTACATTTTTAGATGTAATGATTTTATGGACTATATGAAGAAACTAATATTAAGTAATTACTTAAAGTAAGTTCAATAGGTGAGATGTTCACAATGAATGGATTTTAAGAAATGTAAATTAATTTGTTTATACTCATTTTTTCTTTGTGCTCACTTAGGTTGATTTATAAATGTCATGGTCATGTGACTTGTGTGCTTTATCCATGTATATACTGGTGGCAGTTTGTGTTGCATTTTAGTTCTGAAAAAGTTCCAACATATAAATGGAACAAAATGTTTAACAAGTACTAAAGATTCTTAGGCGTGTTCTTCTAAATGGACAGGTTTATGTTTTTAATGTACAGATAATGTTAAGCGGACAATAAGTTTATTTAGGTGTGGTGAATGTCTTCTCTTCTCCCTAACCATTTATTGCATTTGAATGAAACATTTTTTTTATTTTATTTATTTAACATTTGTTGACCGGGAAAGTCCGACTAGGTTCCACAGATCCTGTTTTCAGTGGAGGCCCGGGGAGAAATGCTCCAGAAGCATGTCTTTAGAATGTGGGAGGAAACTGGAGTACCCGGAGGAAACCTACGCGAATGCAGGGAGAACATGCAAACTCCACACAGATGGCACCCCAGCCGAGAATCGAACCAGAGAACCTCTTGCTGTGAGGCGACAGCATTAACCGCTGCACCACTGTGCTGCCCTAAAAAAAAGAAAATGGGATAAAAGTGAAGAGTAGCTGAAGGTCTTAAACAGAGCCACCAAATGATATGGCAGATCCTTTCTGAGTGCACTATAGACTGCTGTTAGCACATTGTACAACAGAGTTTTTTTTTTCTGTGTCATATGGATAATATGTACCTTTGATCTTGGGAGTGGGGAAGGCTTAGAGAAGCAGTGCAACCACACTTTCCTCTGTGCAGTCATGAACAAGGAAGCCTGTAGCTTGGATTTCTACTTGGGGGGGGGGGTTGTGTAAGGGTGGTGGTGGTGATTCATCAGAAAGCTTCTAGAGGGACCCTGCAAGGAAAACCTGCAGTATAATGGCGCATGGAAAAATAAAAGAAGGAGTGGCATATTTGTCCCATCAAGTACTGATAATATTACGTTTTTTTTTTTCTTTCATATGTCACAAGCAGCTGCTGAAGCACACAATGGCCATGATTGCATTTGTGGTGAAACCTTTTCTTTTCTTTTCCTTTCCTTTTTTGGTGGTTTTGGGGGCTTCCATGACCAACATAAAATTCAGTATGCCATTAGTGGCTTCAATTATATCACTGTATACAGAGCATTTACAAAACTGGTAACAGTGCTGGGAGCTGTATTTTTCATCTGAAGAATACAGTTCTAGTTTATTATCTCCAGATATAGTAATATGTGTAAATATAGATGGAAAAATAGACAAAAAAGCAACATACATTGGGCAGATATCAGCACAGGCAAGCATACTCAACTTAGCATAGCAGCAATCTATATACCACCTCGCCTCCACCACCATTATTCCAAAAACCCTCATTGAAATGTTCCCCTGTGGCTATAACAAAAATACTGCCTGTCTGGGGTGACCTTATTGTCAATGTTCTAGGTAAGGAACCTGAAAACCTAGACAAACTCTCCATCAATTCAATCCAGAACAATTGGCAGAACACCCCACCAGAATAAACCTACTCACTGGCCACCATTCTACTTTAGATCTCATAATGCCTAACATCGCATATCACTGCACGGGCATTTCCATACTGCCTATCTGAGTGACCACTGCCCTGTCCTTCCTACTTGGTCCTTTAAACCTGCATTCCTTCATACATACTGTAGTATTGATGCCTTGTTCAACATCAAGTTCTAAAGTAACTTCTAAAAAGTCAATCTTTGTTGCAGAATAATGCTGTGTGAATCTTAGGAAACCAGTTGTACTTTCCAAGTATCTTACAAAATTGGAAAGCATATCAATCGGTCTATGCCCCATAATAAATACATCGTCCACAAATCATTTATAAAATTTCACATGTGGACTAAAAGGATTGTTGCTAAACACATGACTTTCCTCCCAATCGGCTAATGCTAGGTATGCATAAGTACTGGCACAGGGGGGTGTCCATGGCAACTCCCCATTTTTGCCAATGTATGCTTTTCTTATATAAAAATTTGATATGTTCCCTATTAGTGATGGTGCTTGAGAATATATATTTTTTTCTGCGATAAAGATCATCTTTTTAAACGTTACTTTAGAACCTGATGTGGAACAAGGCATCAATACTACAGTATATATGAAAGAATGTAAGAGAAACACTCTCTTATCTCATGATAGTATGCATCCCCATCTTATTTATGATAATATCATAAAGGGACAGCTATGGAGGAATTCAAGACCACATACAAGGAATGAAGATTTTGAACAGGGTGTTTTGACACTAGAGCAATAATTGGAACAGAGAGGATACAAACACGATAATTTTCAGTTACATCTAATGGAGGTCAAAAGACATAGGAATACGTGAGGAAAACCTTATTATACAACCACAGATGATGATACCATTCTGAGGTCTAATATCATATCATCTGATCATTGCACTAGAGTGCTCTTAACCTATTACAGTGAGATTGGATATGCGTGTGATATAGTGAAAAATAATTGAAAAATTCTCCTGAATGATGATAGCATAAGGAATATAGTGGTTGACATTCCAGTCTTTACATTTAGAAACAATAAAAATCTTAAATGCATATTATGTCAGAGCCATGTTAAGTGTGATCAATCCAGGTCCAATAGATTGGGGACTTACCCTTGCAGAAACTGTACTATGTACAGGTATATCTCTAAGACCCAAGGCTTCATACATTCAACCACTTTTAAGAAATATAAGCTGAAGTTTTCTGATGATTGCAAAACACACAATGTGATTTACATTGCATGCTGTCAACATTGTCAAAGTTTCTATGTGGGAAAAACAAATAGACAATTCAACGAATTTCAAAACACATTAGCGATATTCGGATAAAGGACAATAAAAATCCATTATTTAAACATATTTCAAGCCATCCTGAACACTTTTTTTTCCTTTTGGGTCTTGCAAATAGTATCTGAGAATATCCTGGTGGGGATTTAATGATGAAGACTGAATATGTCAAGATGCAGTGGATTGGAGACTTACGTGCGGACACACCTCCTGGTTTTAATACATGCCTGCTCCTTAAACCCACCCTTAAGAGGCACAGGCTGAATTATCAGATCTGATTGGTAATTAAGGATGCCGGTTGAATATTTTGAGATATAATGTTTGGATGTTCATGAGCAGACATATTTGTACATTTTAATACATATCATTTACTCCATGAGACACAGAGTGAACTGCTATATTTGACTTAATTAAAAGATGGAGAATGAATATGTGACAATTGAGTAATTTGAGATTTACGAGTGGACACATTTTTTGGTTTTAATAAATGCCTATTTTTATTTTTTCAAAAAAGCCTAGGTTGAACAAAATGACGTGAGTGGCGACCTAATGATGGGAACTGAAACTGCAGAATTGTAATGGCTTGGTGATTTATGAATGGACACATCTATTGATGTTAGCTATCCCCCTGGTGATGTGTGGGCTGAATCACTTGTCTGATTGGACTAAATGGATCAAACCGTAATAACATGGTGATTTATGAATGGATACACTTATTGATGTTAGCCACTCCTCTGGTGATGTGTGAGCTAAATCGTTGTGTTTGATTGGTCCAAGTGGATTTAAATTTGTTATTGAACTGAGTTTTGACAAGATCTGATGAAGGGTATAGAGACTGCCTGAAAGCATTTATCTTTTCATTTTATGTCTTTATTTTATTAAAGTGCGATTTTTTTTTATGATATATGTTGTGGTGGTTCTGATACTAGTCCTTTGTTGTGGGTATGTATATGTGTGTGTGTGTGTGTGTGTGTGTGTGTGTGTGTGTGTGTGTGTGTGTGTGTGTGTGTGTGTGTGTGTGCGTGTGTGTGTGTGTGTGTGTATATAAATTGAGCACAGGGTGAAGTGGAGGGTTGTATACACTAGGAACCCTAAAAGGGTGGTCAGAATAGTTGGAATTACCCAACAAGATCTTTAAATTAAGTTTCCTGTCAATTTATTTGAAAATATATGTGAGCTCAATCTGAGACACACATTTGATTTACATGGCGTCATCAACAGTAGAAATATTAAAAACGATAACGTTTTGCAAGAAGAAATGTCATCATTACAGTATTTGAGGTCTTTACATGTTCGAGTGGTCAAGCCAGATAAAGGGGGAGGTTTGGCCATTTTCGACCTGGTGGATTATAATGCTAAAATGCATATTCTACTTGACAGTGATGCCTATGTTAAAGTGTCATTGAACGAAATGCACATAGCGTATAGCCAGATCATGGGATACTTCAATGATTTATTCATTGAAGCTAAAATTGACATGGATATTTATAACTACATGTCAATGGGATGCCCAAAAATTCCAGTCATGTTTGGCATCCCGAAGGTGCACAAGAATATTGTTAATCCACAAGAATATTGTTAATCCACCTATGAGACCTCTTATTGACAGTAGGGGTTAAATCACATATCCTTGTGCAAAGGTAATGGATTTTATTTTGCAGAAATATTTAAAAACTGAAGACCAGGTCTGTAAAGGCTCATGGACATTTTTACAAAACATTAATGATTTACAATTCAACATGGGTGACAATTTCTTAACCATCGATGTAAAAGATCTTTACACATGTATTCCACGCCTTGAAGGTGTTTAATGGGTGAGCTCTATTCTCAGACGTAAAGGGGTGACAACGCATGAGATAGAATTAATTGAAGTGATTTTAGATATCATTCTCACAAACAATTTCTTTACTTTGAATAGAGAGTTCTACCTCCAAAGAATAGGGGTTGCTATGGGTTCGCCATGCTGGGTCAGCTTTGCAAATTTAGTTATGGTCCACTGGGAAAAGGAATTTATTTTCAACAACCCCCAGCAGATGGCTTATCTTACATATTACACTCATTTCCTAGATGATATTTTTATCATCTTCAGGGGTAATGCACAACAAGCTGGAGAATTTGTTAATTATTTGAACCATACAACAAATTTTCTCAAATTTACTTTTAAGTTTAACAGCGAATCCATTGACTACCTCAACATTAAGTTGACTAAAGATACAGTGAATAGTAGATTAGTTTCTAACATATTTAGAAAAAACACTTACTGTAATTCTTTTCTACACTTTACAAGTAGTCACCCTTTTGCACAAAAATGCTCTATTGTTAAGGGGCAGTTAATTAGAGCTGCTAGGATGATTTCACTCGATGATTTTTCTGATGAATGTCAGTTACTTATGGAGATGTTCCAACACCGAGGGTACCCCATTGAGTTGATTACTGTATTAGTCAATGAGGTGAAGACTAAAAGAATCAACGGTGTTATTAGACCTATACTCATGGGGGATGAGTACACTGATCAACACACAGAACATCCTCTATAGTCAGGCACCACAGAATATTGATCAGAGTCCTGTTGTGAGTAGTGACAACTTAAGTTTGAATTACAACTGTAGCTTTATAACAACATACAGTAAGGATAGTTTTAAGATTAGATTTATCTTATACAAAAACTGGGAGTTCATCAGCAATGATGTTTTTCTCATTGAGAAACTAGGTACCTTCCCAAACTTGGTTTTTAGAAGAGGTTTCAATCTCAAGAACTTACTAGAAAGGAAAAGTTCAATGAACTTTATTAGGCACACAGGTATGAGTACTTGCGGTGCCTGTAGGTACTGTAAATTTATGGATGTTGGGAAGACTTTCACAATCAGAGGAAGGAAGTTTAGTCTCCATTCCAAATTTAACTGTAATTCTAAATCAGTGGTATATTTGGCTATGTGCACAACATGCACAGCATTTTACATCAGGAAGACGGACCGTCGGTTCTGTGATAGAGTGTATGAGCACATTCACGCTATTGAAAAGGAAAAGCCAGTGAATTCTTTAGCCAAACATGTGATATTAAATGAGGGACATAGATTTAAGTTTAAAATAATTGACCAGATACATCCTGACATTAGAGGGGGACCGACAGCTCTTTTACTGGAAGAATGGGAATTAATCTGGCAATTGCGACTAAATGCCTTTTTTAACCCCGCGCTGAATGAATCTTGTAATATATCTTGTCTACTTAAGCTTAAAAGCTTAGATAGATAACTTGGTTTCCAAGATTAATATTTATAGGCTAGTATTTTATTAGGACAGTTTATATAGACTGTTATATACATACACATTTGTTTGTTGTTTTTATTTTTCCTTAACAACATGTTTTTAATAGTTTTTATTATTTTATAGTTTTGATTTAATTAGTACAGTGAGTTGATTGGAAGTTTTGTACCATGTGACAGACCTTAAAATGTTATTTAAAATGGAATGATTGTTTTTAAATATATCTGATGAAGTCACTGTACTACAGTGACGAAAAACGCTTCATAATAAATCTTTTTTGTGGACAAGTTTGGGCGTTTGTTACACTTGTGTTTGAATTATAGATATCTAACAGTACTAAAAGTAAATCATACACTTTACATGCATATATGGACTCAAAGGTTGACTCCCATGGTGCTTCATTTACTGCATTCATAGTAAACATGTTTTGTAGTGCAAGAGATGCTTTTAGGGTAGCTTTACTAGAAAGGCTCACCCAGACTCTGCTACACTTTGCTGTGAAGGAAAGGTTAGTTTGCTTTTTATTTGTTGTATTTCGTATTACTTTATTGCCTTTTTATATTTTGAATACTGTCATTTGTTTTCTTTACCTTGTGTTTTACTTGTATTCTGCCTTTAAATGCATATTAAAACTTCAAAAGAGACTACAGCTATGTCTCTTGTGAGTCAGGCAGAAAGTAGAACTGATGAATTAAGGACTCATACATAAGATAGAAGCGCTCAATTAAGGTTAATTATTTGTGAACTGAGAGGGTGGAGCTAGGAACTAAACCTTCTATTTAAGGGGTAAAATAAAACATTTCAGAGCTTTACTAGAAAGGCTCACTGATACAGCTGCGGTGGTGCAGTGGTAGCATTGTTGCCTCACAGCATGAGATTCTCCCGTTTGATTCTCGGCTGGAGTGCGGGGAGTGCCTTCTATGTGGAGTCTGCATGTCCTCCCCATGGTTGGGTGGGCATTTGAAAGACATGCGTAAATGGGCGTGCCTTCGTTGAAGGTTGAACATCGAGCTGGCACCTCGGAGTTCGTCAAAATCTACTGCCAATCATTAGCAGACCGGAGTTCCGCTGTGGCGACCCCTAATCGGGGAAAAGCCGAAAGACAACAACAACTAGAAAGGCTCACCCAGACTCTGCTGCACTTTGCTGTGAAGGAAAGGTTAGTTTGCTTTTTATTTGTTGTATTTTGTATTACTTTATTGCCTTTTTATATTTTGAATACTGTGATTCGTTTTCTTTACCTTGTGTTTTACTTGTATACTGCTTTTAACTGCATATTCAAACTTCAAAAGAGACCACAGCTCTGTCTCTTGTGAGTCAGGCAGAAATTTTAACTGATCAATTAAGGACTCATACATAAGACAGAAGAGGAACTGAGGCGGGTGGCGATAAAAACTAAACCTTCTATTTAAGGGGTAAAATAAAACATTTCAGAGCTTTACTAGAAAGGCTCACCCAGACTCTGCTGCACTTTGATGTAAAGGAAAGGTCAGTTTGCTTTTTATTTGTTGTATTTTGTATTACTTTATTGCCCTTTTATATTTTGAATACTGTGATTTGTTTTCTTTACCGTGTGTTTTACTTGTATTTTGCTTTTAACTGCATATTAAAACTTCAAAAGAGACCACAGCTCTGTCTCTTGTGAGTCAGGCAGAAATTAGAACTGATCAATTAAGGACTCATACATAAGATAAAAGAGCTCACTTAAGGTGAATCATTTGTGAACTGAGGGGGTGGAGCTAGGAACTAAACCTTCTATTTAAGGAGTAAAATAAAACATTTCAGAGCTTTACTAGAAAGGCTCACCCAGACTCTGCTACACTTTGCTGTGAAGGAAAGGTTAGTTTGCTTTTTATTTGTTGTATTTTGTATTACTTTATTGCCTTTTTATATGTTGAATACTGTGATTTGTTTTCTTTACCTTGTGTTTTACTTGTATTTTTCTTTTAATTGCATATTAAAACTTCAAAAGAGACCACAGCTATGTCTCTTGTGAGTCAGGCAGAAATTAGAACTGATCAATTAAGGACTCATACATAAGATAGAAGAGGTCACATAAGGTTAATCATTTGTGAACTGAGGGGTGGAGATAGGAACTAAACCTTCTATTTAAGGGGTAAAATAAAACATTTCAGAGCTTTACTAGAAAGGCTCACCCAGATTCTGCTACACTTTGCTGTGCTGTGAATAAAAGGCTTGTTTGCTTTTTATTTGTTGTATTTTGTATTACTTTATTGCCTTTTTATATTTTGAATATTGTGATTTCTTTTCTTTACCTTGTGTTTTACTTGAATTCTGCTTTTAACTGCATATTAAAACTTCAAAACATACCACAGCTCTGTCTCTTGTGAGTCAGGCAAATTTTTGTCCCACCCTCCTACCCTGTTACTGTTGTGTTCTTAAATACCACTGTCTTTCTAGTTGCCTGCCTCTTATGTTAATTTGACCATATATCTCATTTCCTCTCTGCTTTCACTGGCTTGTATGAGTAAGCACAAAATCATCATTTTGTGAAATCACTCCCTTTCAACTATTTAAATTTATTGGCCATCCTACTGTATTCCATAGTACCAGAATACAAAAGTGACCACCCCCTTTCAATCTATCTTGCTGTTTTAAAAATAGTGACTCTCCACTAAAACTTAACTTTTAGACAGGTAAAACTTAAAGTTACCTACTTTCACATCTAACTTCTCTAGTGCACAGTGCAGTGTTTAGGATAAGTCATTTTTTCATCTTACCTTTAAGCATCCCTGTGACTAGCACTTGCTCTAATACCTGCTGGAAAGCACTAAGAAGCCTTAATCTGATACAAGCACTCAACTCTCCTTGTTAATAAGGAGAAATTAGTCATAGGCACTAAACAGCCTATAATTGCAAAGTACCTTGCTAGGGTAATGGAAAACAGCTCCTGTACTTTACAAAAAAGCACCAAACCAGGCATGTCCAATGGTCAGCTTTCAGTGATTCCTCCTGTCCACCTGGTGAATCTGGACATACTGGGGCAATGCAGCAATTGCCTCATGTACACCGACAACCCTCAACTCCTACCACCCAGCACTACAACCTGTGAGAGATGCACTTACATAGCCAAACTGGAAGCAAAGCTCTCGCCACCCAAGATTCTGCTAGACAGTCAAGAGGAGAAGGTTAACACCTGCACTACACCTCAAGCAACACATAGCCCTTATAAACCCACACCACCAACACCCACACATAGCAACACTGAATCCACATATGCAGAGGCCCTAAACTGTAACCTGCCCAAGAAACAAGAACCTCTGAAGCTGAAATGCAAACAAACACCAGTCACAACCAAAGTGACACATAGCTCACAACACCAGTGTGCCACCCAGCAACAGCCCCTAAGGCAAGACAATGTACATAACACTTTAGTCACAGGTGACTCTATAGTATGGCACTCTGATGTCCCACTCACCAGACTGAACAAGGAGAAAATTACAGTCAGCTGCCTGTCAGGTGCCAGGATCCACCACATAATGCATGCACTCAAGTCACTCCACAACAAGTACAAATATGACTCTGTCATTGTCCATGTTGGAGTGAATGACTTGAGATGTACCTCCCTAGACTACATGAAAAGAGACATAGAAGAGCTCTCGGATCATGTAGCCCAGGCAGGTATGACCTTAGCCCTAAGTAGCATCCTGCCTTTGCCCAGAATGATACCACAATATAAGGGCAAAATGACTGACTTCAACAATTGGCTAAGCTTCTGGTGTCATTCAAAGGGGATCCAGTATCTGTCTGCCTGGGACGGCATGATCGTCAGACCACAATGCTTTGCCAGAGATGGTTTGCACCTGTCGCTCCTGGGATTCAGGTTACTGGCCAAGGCTCTTGCCACCGCTATAGTGCCTTTTTTAGGCAAGGTTCAAAGGACAAAACCACCACCGTAACAGGTACACACATGCAAAATCTGAAGGTAATGATACTCAATGCTAGAAGTCTAAAGCTCAAAATGCACTCTCTCGAGGCACTCCTAAAAATGGAGACCATCGATATATGTGCAGTAACTGAGACCTGGTTCAAGGCTCCAGAGAGCACCCCTGCAATACCAGGCCACAACTCTTACCACACTTTTCAGCCACCAAACCAGGATCAAAACACTAAAGGTGGAGGAGTGTCCATATTTACCAAGGATATTCACACCACCAGGCTAGTTGCCCAACACAATGCGTCTGAAATTCTCTGGGTGCAACTAACACTAGGTAAGACTGCAATCCAAATTGTAGCATGCTACAGATCCCCCACCATGCCCCAAGATTCTCATTACACCTTTCTAAACATACTGGAAAATATTAAGATACAACCAAACACGCTAATACTGGGTGATTTCAACTACCCTGCCATTAACTGGGAAACTACTCATGTACCAACTCCTTAGACCAATGAATCTTGGAATTCATAAATTCCAATGCCGTGGATCAACTAATCCATAGTCCCACCAGGGGCTCCAATATCCTTGACCTGGTCATTACCAACATTGGAAATCAATGCTCCACACCTATGGTCACCCCCTTGTTGGTCAGGTCAGACCATAAGCTAATCACCCTTAACATCTACATCCCACCCCCACCCCCCAGTAAGGAAACCTCCATAAAAAATGTCTCCAAAGCTAACTTCATGCTACTCAAGTCAGAAGTGACAAACGTCATGACACCCATGCAGACGGGAACTGAAAGTTCGACTGCTGAGTCCTACACTAAGGCATTGTACAAGCACATCCACTCCTGCATGAATTGTGCCATCCCAAATAGAACCAAGATGCTCTCCTCCAAAAAAAGGAAGCCAGTCTGGTGGTCCCTTGCTATAAACAAACTTTACAACAAAAGGAAGAAACCGTTGCAGAAAAGAGGAAAATCCCAGGATGCAAAAAACTCCCTTACCAGCCTCAGTAAGAAGCTGAGATGCCTCATAAAATCCTCCAAAGCTAGTTACAAAAATAAAATTGCCAAAGATTCCAAAGACAACCACAAGGCATTCTATAAGTATGTCAAGAATCTAAATGGCAATGCTCAGATCTGCTCTGAGCTAAAACAGAATGGCATTAAATATACTGATCCCAAGGATATTGCCAATATCCTGGCAGATCGATTCAGTGCCAACTTCACCCCCCCCACCCCCTGATTAGCCCATCTCAATACAGGAAGATTGCCAAATTCCAGTAGTAACAGCCACACAGGTAAAAAACGCACTCTCCAAAGCTAAGAATACAGCATCAATGGGACCAGGTGACATTCCCAGGTGGTGTACTACATGAACTACAAAATGAACTGGCACCTCACCTAAGTGTCATGTTTAATCATACCCTCAAATCAGGCTTTGTGCCCACTGAGTGGCGCACATCTACAGTTATCCCACTCCACAAGGGGGGATCCACCTTGGATCCTGGGAACTACCACCCCATCAGTCTGATGAGCCTGATCTGCAAGGCCATGGAACGTATTATCATGGAACTTATAAACAAAAGACATTGGCAACCTTCAAACACTGGATCCCACCCAGTTTGGGTTCGTGAAGGGCCGATCTTGTCTCCTGAACCTGATTGACTTATTTGAACCTGTCTCTGGAGCCGTGGATGAGGGTAAGGCAGTCCACACAGTCTATCTGGACCTCGCCAAGGCCTTTGACTCCACCCCCCACTCTGGAATCATAGATAGACATACTAAGCTGGGCATTAATCCCTACATCACTCGATGTGTTGCCAACTGGCTTACTGACAGAACCAACACTGTAAAAGTAGCTGACTCCAAATCCAGCTCCAGACAAGTGATAAGTGGAGTACCTCAGGGTTCAGGCCTGGGACCGCTCTTGTTTGGCATCTACTTCTCTGAAGTACAGGCCAACAGTAAGGGACTCTGGTTAACAAACTTCGCAGATGACTGCAAACTGGGAGCCATTACTGAATCCCCAAATGATGTGGATACTCTGCAAAAGGGCCTTACAGAAACAGATGCTTGGTGCCAGAGCCATGGGCTCAAGCTCAATGCCAAGAAATGTACAGTTATCCCCTTTGGGAAAAAACATGTACCCATGAATTACCACATAGGTGGCAGTACACTAAACACCGAAAATGTGATAAGAGACTTAGGGACACAGGTGGACAGTGGTCTCACCTTCGATAACCACATTGCCACAACAGTCAGGAAATCCTTCTATGTGGCATTCCTCATCACTAAGGGCTTTTCATCCAGAAAAAAGAGGTCATTGTCCCACTGTACTCATTCCTCATTAGACCCATTATAGAATATAATGCCCCATTTGGTATGTACCTCTCAAGACATCTGCAACAACTGGAAAGGCCACAGAAATACCTCATTAAAAAAATCACAGGCCTAAAGCAGATACCCTATGCTGACCACCTTAAAAAACTCCAGCTATACTCTGTCGCATATCGTCTACTCAGAGGTGATCTCTGCTTAACATACAAAGCCATGTCAAACCCAGAGCTGTTGGACATGCTACACTTAAAGGTATCCCAATCCCTCAGAGCCACATGCTCCAGGGATCTAAATGTTGTCATCACAATAAACAAAACATGCTGGAGGGATAGGTTCCTGACCCAGAGACTCCCCAGACTCTAGAACAGACTGCCCATACATGTCAAGCAGAGCGTCTCTTTGGCCCTCTTCAAAAGGAACCTTGATGATTGGATGGGAGAAAGGAAATTCACCCCAGGGATCACGTCAGTCACCCTGCTAAACAGGGGTCCAGACAAGTAAATAGTGTGGGAAGAAATGGCCAGGGAATTGTTATGGCTAGGCTTGTATAGGCCCTAGGGATGATAGCCTAGTACCAACCTATGAACCTATGAACCTATTCTAGCCACAGCAAAGACCTCCACAGAACCCCTCCTTATAAGTACTGACTTAGAAAAAACATTCAGCAGATTAAGTTGGAAAGGCTTCTGTGCTGTGTTAATGCACTTTGCTTTTCCAAAAGAATTTATCGCACAAAAAACATACCAGGACTTGACTTTTTGCATGAAGATAGACCTATTCCTGCATCACAGGTTACTTGTAAGGTGGTAGTAGGCATTATTGTATTCTCTACCTTTGACATTTGCATTAGCAGTTTAGCCCTTGTTGGTTAGGGTAACATACTTTAGTAAAAATTGTCTGTTCGCAGTTAACCATGATAATGATATTGTGATGTCCTTCCCAAACCCAAATTCCTTCAAGTAAAGACAAAAAGGGATTGTGTCTAGATCTAAGGATGTCACTGTCACCCTTTACTCAGCCCTCATTAGGCCAGTCACTGAATATAATGCTTCCTTTGACATGTTTCTGTTCAGACACATGCAACAAGTGGAATGCCCACAGAGATACCTTAAGGTTTAAGACTTAAACAACTTGTCCTACATGGACTGACTCAAAGCCCTGTCACTATACTTGTTGTCTTACAGACTGCTGAGAGGTACCCTGCATCTTGCATACAAGACATCCTCTGATCCATTACTGATGGCTTTACTGCACTTCAGCAAGTCAAATGGCATCAGAAATACTCAGTCTATGGATCAAACCTCTTCTGCAACATCAACAGAGTGGTTTGTAGGGACAGGTATGTGTTGCAGGGGATACCACTGCTCTAGAATACATTTGCCATGCTCATAAAACATAGTTCATTCCTATCCATATTCAAGCACAACTTAGATCTATGGACGGAAAACAGAAAATTTACCCAAGTACTGCCCCCACTATTATAAAAGGACACAGCCAGCTCCTAAATGCTTTATCTCATGCATGGGTCCATTCAGATTATCTATGGTATGATCCCAGTTATTCTCATTAGGGGTAATATAGAATTATTGACCATGGGATGGGTAAAGTCAATCAACAACTGAATGGGATAGATCATTTTAAGCCAAAAAGGAAATTGGCTAGGCTTAAAATGGCCCACAAGGGCAGCAAGCTTAGTACCAATTGCCTAAGTTATCTATGAAGCTATGACCCTATGAGAATGTGAACAGCACATGGAGATGACACAAGTAGGTTGTCATCTCTATCTGATAGGAGTGGCACCCACTGCTGATTAGTCCATTTGATAGAATGTCATGCTTAAAAACTTGACCATTTTAAGACAACAGAATTTCCTGTTGCCTTCTAAGATTAAACAGGAGTTCAAGTTCAGCTGACTAGATATGGTCACAAAATATCTTGAGCTGTGGATCCTAAACTCACTATTTTGAAGAAGATCCAAAAAGCTGATAGGCTTTTGGGCTATTATATCTCTAAATGTGAGGCATATCTCTCAACCTCTTAACAAAAGAAATATGTACAAAGCCAAAGGTAATGAGGGGACGAAGGTCCAAAATTAAGGATAGCTTTTAAGTATTGCTCTTATAAACTGCTAGAATAACAGGTTTTCTGTTAGCATTGCATTTTCTGAAGGCTGTGAAGTGTGAAACTCAGATATTTGTAATTATTTAGTGACTACTATCCTCAATGATTTGCCAGAAAACCACATACTTTATGAGGAACAGACCAAAAATATGAGGCCAAAATCTGGACATTCTGCAAAAATCTTGTCAGTTGAAAGGTACGCTTGGAGGTCTGACAGCTTCCTCTAGAAGAGCACCTCACCCTTGTAAAACTTTAGTGTTTTGCTGCAGATTTTCTACCTTATGCAGATTACTATAATTCACCATAGAGAATGGAAACTGAGGAACTGTATTAGCAAGCTGCTTTTTTTTTGGGGGGGGGGGCTATTATGCCTGGGCTCTCTGTGGAAAGCACAGTAAAAAAAAACTTTGGCAGAGTCCTATGATTTCCGCATATGCATTTATATGTACAGGTTTAACAAAAATAAATAAAACATTTTATTCTGTAGCTAGATTAGACTATACCTACTTTGTTGAATGTATACAGTAGGATTTTAAAGCAATGCATGTGAGAGGGGAAGACCAGCACAGCTATTTCACCTCCTCTCTCTGTGAACCTTGTGCAGCAATTCAAACTAGTAGTGTCCAACTCAATAACAAAAAAAAAAAAAAAAAAACACCACCAGGAACAACAGAAGCAGAACTATTTAATATGTTAAGGATGTTTGTTCTAAATATAACCAGGAATTCATCAGAACACCAGTACCTAACAGTTGTACATTTAAATACAAAAATGTCAGGTAATGTGGGTTAATTGAGACAATTAAAATAAACAAAATACACTTATAAAATGTGTTAGGATTGTTGTTTAAAAATATGTAAGTACATAAATATTATTATAATCTCTTAATATCCAAAGAGGTTAAATACTATTTTATGTTGATAGAACCCTTTAAATGACGATATTTGTCTGTGTTTAAAAGTAATTTCCAACAAAATTAATCAACTTCTAACACATTACTGAAATCACCTTTTATAATATCTTCATGTACTTGTTCAACTATGAAAAATAAAAACTTCTTAAACTTTTTGCATACAGGAATATTTAAACAAGCATATGAATATTTTTTTTCTTTATGCTATAAAGGTGTTCATAGATTCTCTGTCAGAGCCTCTGTGTGGTTCTGATGAAATTCTTAGCCATTTATAATAATTTAAGTATGTCTGTTGTTCCTCTTGGTAGTTTTTTCAGCCTTGTGAGTCATGCAAAGCAGGATTTGTATAGCCCTAAAATTTTTGACAGTATTCTAAGATATACCGTTGTACTCTTCCTCAGTTTCTGCTCTACAGAAGATTTTTTACAACCCATTAGTGTATGTGAAGTTTTACAGATCCATGGATGGGTAGGATTTTGCAGAGAGGATCCTTCATGGGATTTGTATTATATGACACCTGACTGAGGGAATGGAAGTAGTCTGTTTAAGAAAATAAGGTATTGTTAGTTTCAACCACAGGATGAGATATACTGTAATGGGTCCTTATCAGTTGATTGAGTTTTCAGAAACTCAAACTCCATATGGTCAAGACCATATGATAGAGTATTTGAAAACTCAAAGCTTTTGAATGGAGATCGCAGTACAGCAAGGACTGGGAAATTTACCCTTTTCGTCACTGTAGGGCGATCTCGGAGTTGGTATATATAATTTGCAGAGGTTGGGGGGGGTGGCAGTAACAGATTTAGCTCCTTGATCTGATCCTGTGGATATAGTAGCCATGAAAAGACTAGAGGTGTGAAATACGATGAAAGAATGCCAAGGGTCAATTAATGGCTAGTGCTACATTAAGGTCGAAAGCCATTACATACCTGGATACTATATCGGGGACTAGCCTTAGGTTCATAGGTTGGTACTAGGCTATCGGCTATACAAGCCTAGCCATAACAATTTCCTGGCTATTTCTTCCCACACTATTTACTTCCTGGACCCCTGTCTAGCAGGGCAACTGACATGATCCCCAGGGTGAATTTCCTTTCTCCCATCCAATCGTCAAGGTTCCATTTGAAGAGGGCCAAAGAGGCGTTCTGCTTGACATGTATGGGCAGTCTCTTCCAGAGTCTGGGGAGTCTCTGGGTCAGGAACCTATCTCTGGGCCAGGAACATAAAATAAACAGCCTCTGCAAGTCTCAAACCCAGGACCCTGCACACCATAGACAAAGTGATTTACTACTAAGCCATGCCATATATAGCAGTGGTAGTTGTCTCAATTGCTTCTATAAGAAGATACGTAATAAAACAGGTGTGAGGTATTGCCATCTCTGTCAGGGAGAATAGGTCAGTGCATGTATAAGGTATGCCAGCATAGCTAGCTGGAGTTTTGTAAACAATTTTATGTCATTTGACTATCACACTGACTTGTGCAGATGCTCGTGTTAAGAATGTAAGACAGTGTTATTATAATTGATTGCATGTTTATGTTTAAACAAAGAATTTTGGTAGGGAAGGGTGAAGTTTTTGAAATTGTTCTTTAATTTTCATATACTGCAACAGATCTTAGCAAAGCTCTGAATGTGCATTGTATCAGATTCAGGTGATCAAAAGTGATGTCATTCTATAACCAGCACTGAGAGGATGGAACTCTCACTGCAGCTTGTTTTGTCTTGTTTTCTTTGGAACTTGACATAAAAATCTATGACAATCCATTGAGTCAGTCAGTTCAGTCTGTTTGAAGCTCATCATCTTGCACTGTGGAAGTAAGCATCTCAACATCTAATCTTGCCTTGCTGTATTAATTAAGTTAGGTAGGGAACAGTTACTCTTTAGACAGTCCAGAAATACAGTGAGATTAGTTGAGTTTTGTTTTTCTGCATCTGTTTGAATCTGTCCAACTGTGTTATTTTTATTTCTCCTGTGATTGAGAATCTGGTGTTTATTGTACTTAGACATTTAGTATTCTCAGGTTTTCTATGTTATTATTTATTATTAAATAATTGTATATCTTTAATTGTGGCTGGTCTTTTATTTTAGTGACACCTTGGCCACTCTGAAAAGACTGGCTGCTTTGGTTATACTCTACCATTTATATTAGTATTTATTTTACTCAGTATAATTGGATACCCTTGTAAGAGCCTTACAGTGGTTGAGTGGTACAGC